>NW_027139408.1:0-5000 GCF_035084215.1 Heptranchias perlo
CCTGTTTTGTGCGGACTTCCCTGTGTCCGTCCCTCCCTGCCTGCCTTCCCCCCAGCACTTCCTTCTGAACACCTTTGTCGTTTCAGCGAGGGCCAAAAGCCTGCCTGTGAAAGGGAAGGATCAGCCGGTCAGCCCCCTGTTGGTCGCTGCTGCCAGTGCAGCAGGCGTGCGTGTGTCCTCGGCCTCGTGTCCAGGTCCCTCAGGGACTTGAGGCAACTCTCCCCGGTGGTCTTGTGGTCAGGACCGGGCTTCGAATCCCGGTCGGGGGGGGATGACTTTCTGCTGCAGATTAATTGGCACCTCTGAAAGAAAGTCTCCCCTCCTGAGCGTAAAGCTCCACCCTCACCACCACCACCGCCTTTTCCTCCCCTTGACAAACAGACAGACAGACAGACAGACAGACAGTCAGTCCAGTTCGGGAGCGCAGCTTTCATTTGGAAGCAGACCCTGCTTGTTTCAAGTCAACGACGCCAAGTTATTTTGCACTTTGAATTATATCGCTACGTGCGAGCGGCACTCAGCCTTGGAGAAGAAAAAAATACCACTGAGCTGAGAAAGTTCTTTTTAAAAAGGTTTCCTTCCACAGCAGCTCTGAGTGAGAGAGAGAGAGAGATATCAGCTTTATTCTCAGTAATAATACACACACACACACACACACACACACACAGAGACACTGGGAAAGAGCTGATTTTCCTTTTGAATATCTCCCCACGGGGAGCTGCACCGTTCCCAGAAACACTGCAATACTGGGTCGATGCGTGGAGTGGACGGAGCAAGCCCCTATTCCATCTCCCTGTTCTAAAATTCAATTAAAAATAAAAGTAAATAATATGTGTGTGTGTGTGTGTGTGTGTGTGTCGGTGTCAGTATCAGTCAGTGAGTCAGTGTCTCTCTCTCTCTCTCTCTCTCTCTCTCTCACTCAGAGCTGCTGTGGAAGGAAACTTTTTTAAAAAGAACTTGCATATTGAAAGAAAGATGTGTCTCAAGCTGCCGGGCCCTGTCCATTGTCATGTCAATGGCAGGACTGCTTTCACCAGGAACCCGTTTTTCTGGGTCAGAGGTTCCAGGGGACCTGTTTTGTGCGGACTTCCCTGTGTCCGTCCCTCCCTGCCTGCCTTCCCCCCAGGACTTCCTTCTGAACACCTTTGTCGTTTAAAATAATAATAAATAATATGTGTGTGTGTGTCGGTGTCAGTATCAGTATCAGTCAGTCAGTCAGTGTCTCTCTCTCTCTCTCACACTCAGAGCTGCTGTGGAAGGAAACTTTTTTAAAAAGGACTTGCTTATTGAAAGAAAGATGTGTCTCAAGCTGCCGGGCCCTGTCCATTGTCATGTCAGTGGCAGGACTGCTTTCACCAGGAACCCTTCCCTGCCATTGCAGTGTTGATTTGGTCCTTATGCAAATTTTGGGGCGGAGCCAGCACACAAACGACCAATCACAGCAAAGTCCGCACTTTGCGAGCGCACGAGGTCGCGGCCAGCGTTCCAGTCCGCTCAGATCCAAATAAGCCCGAAAAGGAACACGCTCGATCTTAGCCAAAAGGCCGAGAAGCGATACCGCGCTCGATGCAAATTGATCTCGGGTCCTGTTTGCCCTCCCTCTTTGTTCTCTGGCTGCCGGTGTTGAAAGCAGTCTCGCAGCACTGCCGTTCTCTCCCACTCTGGCCACATTTTTTGCCACCGTTTCTAATTGCAACAGTGGATGAGTTTAAAGAAGTTGCCGTTTTTTCCTTTCTTGCCAGGATTGCTTGACAGATTGGTAAATTTGCCAGTAGGCCACCAATCAGATGGGGGAGGGTTGTGTCTCAACGGACCTCCGTCAGTCAGTCTCAGTCACTAACGAACTGCCGTGGAAGGAAACCTCTTTGACGTGACGTGTCTCACAATGAGCGAGCGAGTGAGATTGCAACGGCCAATTGAGAAAGAGGTGAGGTGCTGACAATCAGCAGCTCGTGTTGAAACATTCATTCCACGGCAGGCAAGACCAATCAAAAAAAATACTGCAGATGCTGGCTCGGCTCGGCTGGCTGGCTGGCTGGCTGGCTGGAAATGGGAAATAAAAACACAAGGCGTGTTAAAGGCTGGTTAAACTGTCGAAAGAAACAAGGCGTTAATGTTTCAGAAGCGCCTATTGAAAGACGTCTCTCAAGCTGCTCCCTGACTGGGCCCTGTCCGTTGTCATGTTAATCGCTGGTTAAACTGTCGGAAGAAACAAGGCGTTAATGTTTCAGAAGTGCCTATTGAAAGGTGTCTCTCAAGCTGCTCCCTGACTGGGCCCTGTCCGTTGTCATGTTAATCCCAGGGCGGGGGCGGGACTGCTTTGACCGGGAGACCTGTTTTCTGGGACGCAGGTGTGACATTCCAGGGAGGCACCTACTTTGTGCTGATTCGAAACGACCACGACAACGGCAACTTGCAGTTCTATATTACAACAACAACAACGCGCGTGTGGTAGTTGGGAGGGGCTGCGTTCGCGCTCTCCCCCCTGCATTGAAACTCAAAGTTCGATTTTCAATCCCATAGTCCACCAATCGGATGGGAGACGGTGTGTGTGTGTGTGTGTGTGTGTGTGTCAGTGTCAGTGTCAGTGTCAGTGTCAGTCTCTCTCTCTCTCTCTCTCTCTCTCTCACTCTTACTCAGAGCTGCTGTGGAAGGAAACCTTTTTAAAAAGAACTTGCATATTGAAAAAAAGATGTGTCTCAAGCTGCCGGGGCCCTGTCCATTGTCACGTTAATGGCAGGACGGGGCAGGACTGCTTTGACCAGGAGACCTGTTTTCTGGGACGCAGGTGTGAGATTCCAGGGGACCTGCTTTGTGCTGATTTCCCTGCCTCCCTCCCTTCCCCCCAGGACTTCCTTCTGAACACCTTTGTCGTTTAATCGAGGGCCAAAAGCCTGCCTGTGAAAGGGAAGGATCAGCCGGTCAGCCCCCTGCTGGTCGCTGCTGCCAGTGCAGCAGGCGTGCGTGTGTCCTCGGCCTCGTGTCCAGGTCCCTCAGGGACTTGAGGCAGCTCTCCCCGGTGGTCTCGTGGTCAGGACCGGGCTTCGAATCCCAGTCGGGGGGGGATGACTTTCTGCTGCAGATTAATTGGCATGAAGGAAAGTCTCCCCTCCTGAGCGTAAAGCTCCACCCTCACCACCACCACCACCGCCTTTTCCTCCCCTTGACAAACGGACAGACAGACAGTCAGACAGTCAGTCCAGTTCGGGAGCGCAGCTTTCATTAAGCAATGGCGTTTGTGACAACTCATCGTCTGACAGGTTGATGATTTCCCCACACGCCTCCTGCCGAATAAAAGGCTCACCCTCCCGGACACTACCCCCAGAATCACCCCCCCCCCGGGGTGAATATTAAGCCCGAGAACACCGACTGTAACCAACCGCAGTGAAAAGTTGAAGTGGCAACTCATTAACCAGATTTATTTTGGGCAACTCATTAACCAGATTTTTTGTTCATTTGGTTTATGAGTTGCCAAGTGTAAATCTGGTTAATGAGTTGCCACTTCAACTTTTCACTGCGGTTGGTTACAGTCGGTGTTCTCGGGCTTAATATTCGCCCCAGGGGGGGTGTATAGCGGGCGATGGCCGGTGTGGAGTGCGTTTTTTGGGGGTTGATTTTCACTTTGCCTCGCTGGTGGAATTTGTGGGAGGCAGGCAAGGGGATTGGTGTGGGCTGGTGGGCGGCAAGGGAGATGCTTGCTTCGGGGTGTTATCCTCACTTTGGTCCGCTGGTGAGAGTAGGCAGCGGCAGGCAGGCAGGCAGGCAGGCAGGCAGGCAGGCAGGCAAGTGTGATGTAGTGTGGGGTGCAGTGCAGTGCGGTGCAGTGCTGCCCTGTCGTTTATGAAAGGTTGTAATGACACTGCTTTGCAGCTGACCATGTCCACTGATTTGTGACGCCCGTATGGAGGCTGATATCTCAGGAGGGCCGAGGCCGATTTCCTCCGGGGACGGCTCGTCGCGTGCGGCAGGACGAGGCGCAGCGGACGGTACCGAGCGCTCGGAGGTGCGGCGCTGCCCGCCGGAGGTACAGCGAAAGGCTGCAAACCGCTTTCCGCCTGCTAACTCGGCGGCCGTCAGACCGACCGACTCCGCTTTACCACCGGAGCTAGAGTCGGGCAAGGGGCACCGAAGGGTACCGGAAGGATCGCGTTCGCACGACGGGAAGTCGACTAGCGGGCCGCCGAAAGCGAGCCGGGGGCCCCCGGTTTTTCTGTCCCACCTGGAGACTGATATCTCAGGAAGGCCGAGGCCGATTTCCTCCGGGGACGGCTCGTCGCGTGCGGCAGGACGAGGCGCAGCGGACGGTACCGAGCGCTCGGAGGTGCGGCGCTGCCCGCCAGAGGTACAGCGAAAGTCTGCGAACCGCTTTCCGCCTCCTCTCACCGCACGGCTCTCCTTTTCACCCACTGGCGGATTTTCACCCTCCGACTGCTCGCTACCGTCCGCTGCGCCTGGTCCGGGCCCTGTCCATTGTCATGTTAATGGCAGGGCGGGGCAGGACTGCTTTCACCAGGAACCCGGTTTTCTGGGTCAGAGGTTCCAGGGGACCTGTTTTGTGCGGACTTCCCTGTGTCCGTCCCTCCCTGCCTGCCTTCCCCCCAGGACTTCCTTCTGAACACCTTTGTCGTTTGAGCGAGGGCCAAAAGCCTGCCTGTGAAAGGGAAGGATCAGCCGGTCAGCCCCCTGTTGGTCGCTGCTGCCAGTGCAGCAGGCGTGCGTGTGTATTCGGCCTCGTGTCCAGGTCCCTCAGGGACTTGAGGCAACTCTCCCCGGTGGTCTCGTGGTCAGGACCGGGCTTCGAATCCCGGTCGGGGGGGATGACTTTCTGCTGCAGATTAATTGGCACCTCTGAAAGAAAGTCTCCCCTCCTGAGCGTAAAGCTCCACCCTCACCACCACCGGCGCCTTTTCCACCCCTTGACAAACAGACAGACAGACAGACAGTCAGTCAGTCCAGTTCGGGAGCGCAGCTTTCATTTGGAAGCAGACCCTGCTTGTTTA
>NW_027139408.1:10000-12500 GCF_035084215.1 Heptranchias perlo
TTTCACCCACTGGCGGATTTTCACCCTCCGACTGCTCGCTACCGTCCGCTGCGCCTGGTCCGGGCCCTGTCCATTGTCATGTTAATGGCAGGGCGGGGCAGGACTGCTTTCACCAGGAACCCGGTTTTCTGGGTCAGAGGTTCCAGGGGACCTGTTTTGTGCGGACTTCCCTGTGTCCGTCCCTCCCTGCCTGCCTTCCCCCCAGGACTTCCTTCTGAACACCTTTGTCGTTTGAGCGAGGGCCAAAAGCCTGCCTGTGAAAGGGAAGGATCAGCCGGTCAGCCCCCTGTTGGTCGCTGCTGCCAGTGCAGCAGGCGTGCGTGTGTATTCGGCCTCGTGTCCAGGTCCCTCAGGGACTTGAGGCAACTCTCCCCGGTGGTCTCGTGGTCAGGACCGGGCTTCGAATCCCGGTCGGGGGGGATGACTTTCTGCTGCAGATTAATTGGCACCTCTGAAAGAAAGTCTCCCCTCCTGAGCGTAAAGCTCCACCCTCACCACCACCGGCGCCTTTTCCACCCCTTGACAAACAGACAGACAGACAGACAGTCAGTCAGTCCAGTTCGGGAGCGCAGCTTTCATTTGGAAGCAGACCCTGCTTGTTTAAAGTCAACGACGCCAAGTTATTTTGCACTTTGAATTATATCGCTCCGTGCGAGCGGCACTCAGCCTTGGAGAAGAAAAAAATACCACTGAGCTGAGAAAGTTCTTTTTAAAACGGTTTCCTTCCACAGCAGCTCTGAGTGAGAGAGAGAGAGAGAGAGAGATATCAGCTTTATTCTCAGTAATAACACACACACACACACACACACACACACAGAGACACTGGGAAAGAGCTGTTTTTCCTTTTGAATATCTCCCCACGGGGAGCTGCACCGTTCCCAGAAACACTGCAATACTGGGTCGATGCGTAGAGTGGACAGAGCAAGCCCCTAGTCCATCTCCCTGTTCTAAAAATCAATTAAAAATAAAAGTACATAATATGTGTGTGTGTGTGTGTCGGTGTCAGTATCAGTCAGTGAGTCAGTGTCTCTCTCTCTCTCTCTCTCTCTCTCACTCAGAGCTGCTGTGGAAGGAAACTTTTTTAAAAAGAACTTGCTTATTGAAAGAAAGATGTGTCTCAAGCTGCCGGGCCCTGTCCATTCTCCTGTCAATGGCAGGACTGCTTTCACCAGGAACCCGGTTTTCTGGGTCAGAGGTTCCAGGGGACCTGTTTTGTGCGGACTTCCCTGTGTCCGTCCCTCCCTGCCTGCCTTCCCCCCAGCACTTCCTTCTGAACACCTTTGTCGTTTCAGCGAGGGCCAAAAGCCTGCCTGTGAAAGGGAAGGATCAGCCGGTCAGCCCCCTGTTGGTCGCTGCTGCCAGTGCAGCAGGCGTGCGTGTGTCCTCGGCCTCGTGTCCAGGTCCCTCAGGGACTTGAGGCAACTCTCCCCGGTGGTCTTGTGGTCAGGACCGGGCTTCGAATCCCGGTCGGGGGGGGATGACTTTCTGCTGCAGATTAATTGGCACCTCTGAAAGAAAGTCTCCCCTCCTGAGCGTAAAGCTCCACCCTCACCACCACCACCGCCTTTTCCTCCCCTTGACAAACAGACAGACAGACAGACAGACAGACAGTCAGTCCAGTTCGGGAGCGCAGCTTTCATTTGGAAGCAGACCCTGCTTGTTTCAAGTCAACGACGCCAAGTTATTTTGCACTTTGAATTATATCGCTACGTGCGAGCGGCACTCAGCCTTGGAGAAGAAAAAAATACCACTGAGCTGAGAAAGTTCTTTTTAAAAAGGTTTCCTTCCACAGCAGCTCTGAGTGAGAGAGAGAGAGAGATATCAGCTTTATTCTCAGTAATAATACACACACACACACACACACACACACACAGAGACACTGGGAAAGAGCTGATTTTCCTTTTGAATATCTCCCCACGGGGAGCTGCACCGTTCCCAGAAACACTGCAATACTGGGTCGATGCGTGGAGTGGACGGAGCAAGCCCCTATTCCATCTCCCTGTTCTAAAATTCAATTAAAAATAAAAGTAAATAATATGTGTGTGTGTGTGTGTGTGTGTGTGTCGGTGTCAGTATCAGTCAGTGAGTCAGTGTCTCTCTCTCTCTCTCTCTCTCTCTCTCTCACTCAGAGCTGCTGTGGAAGGAAACTTTTTTAAAAAGAACTTGCATATTGAAAGAAAGATGTGTCTCAAGCTGCCGGGCCCTGTCCATTGTCATGTCAATGGCAGGACTGCTTTCACCAGGAACCCGTTTTTCTGGGTCAGAGGTTCCAGGGGACCTGTTTTGTGCGGACTTCCCTGTGTCCGTCCCTCCCTGCCTGCCTTCCCCCCAGGACTTCCTTCTGAACACCTTTGTCGTTTAAAATAATAATAAATAATATGTGTGTGTGTGTCGGTGTCAGTATCAGTATCAGTCAGTCAGTCAGTGTCTCTCTCTCTCTCTCACACTCAGAGCTGCTGTGGAAGGAAACTTTTTTAAAAAGGACTTGCTTATTGAAAGA
>NW_027139408.1:22500-30000 GCF_035084215.1 Heptranchias perlo
CTGCCTGTGAAAGGGAAGGATCAGCCGGTCAGCCCCCTGCTGGTCGCTGCTGCCAGTGCAGCAGGCGTGCGTGTGTCCTCGGCCTCGTGTCCAGGTCCCTCAGGGACTTGAGGCAGCTCTCCCCGGTGGTCTCGTGGTCAGGACCGGGCTTCGAATCCCAGTCGGGGGGGGATGACTTTCTGCTGCAGATTAATTGGCATGAAGGAAAGTCTCCCCTCCTGAGCGTAAAGCTCCACCCTCACCACCACCACCGCCTTTTCCTCCCCTTGACAAACGGACAGACAGACAGTCAGACAGTCAGTCCAGTTCGGGAGCGCAGCTTTCATTAAGCAATGGCGTTTGTGACAACTCATCGTCTGACAGGTTGATGATTTCCCCACACGCCTCCTGCCGAATAAAAGGCTCACCCTCCCGGACACTACCCCCAGAATCACCCCCCCCCCGGGGTGAATATTAAGCCCGAGAACACCGACTGTAACCAACCGCAGTGAAAAGTTGAAGTGGCAACTCATTAACCAGATTTATTTTGGGCAACTCATTAACCAGATTTTTTGTTCATTTGGTTTATGAGTTGCCAAGTGTAAATCTGGTTAATGAGTTGCCACTTCAACTTTTCACTGCGGTTGGTTACAGTCGGTGTTCTCGGGCTTAATATTCGCCCCAGGGGGGGTGTATAGCGGGCGATGGCCGGTGTGGAGTGCGTTTTTTGGGGGTTGATTTTCACTTTGCCTCGCTGGTGGAATTTGTGGGAGGCAGGCAAGGGGATTGGTGTGGGCTGGTGGGCGGCAAGGGAGATGCTTGCTTCGGGGTGTTATCCTCACTTTGGTCCGCTGGTGAGAGTAGGCAGCGGCAGGCAGGCAGGCAGGCAGGCAAGTGTGATGTAGTGTGGGGTGCAGTGCAGTGCGGTGCAGTGCTGCCCTGTCGTTTATGAAAGGTTGTAATGACACTGCTTTGCAGCTGACCATGTCCACTGATTTGTGACGCCCGTATGGAGGCTGATATCTCAGGAGGGCCGAGGCCGATTTCCTCCGGGGACGGCTCGTCGCGTGCGGCAGGACGAGGCGCAGCGGACGGTACCGAGCGCTCGGAGGTGCGGCGCTGCCCGCCGGAGGTACAGCGAAAGGCTGCAAACCGCTTTCCGCCTGCTAACTCGGCGGCCGTCAGACCGACCGACTCCGCTTTACCACCGGAGCTAGAGTCGGGCAAGGGGCACCGAAGGGTACCGGAAGGATCGCGTTCGCACGACGGGAAGTCGACTAGCGGGCCGCCGAAAGCGAGCCGGGGGCCCCCGGTTTTTCTGTCCCACCTGGAGACTGATATCTCAGGAAGGCCGAGGCCGATTTCCTCCGGGGACGGCTCGTCGCGTGCGGCAGGACGAGGCGCAGCGGACGGTACCGAGCGCTCGGAGGTGCGGCGCTGCCCGCCAGAGGTACAGCGAAAGTCTGCGAACCGCTTTCCGCCTCCTCTCACCGCACGGCTCTCCTTTTCACCCACTGGCGGATTTTCACCCTCCGACTGCTCGCTACCGTCCGCTGCGCCTGGTCCGGGCCCTGTCCATTGTCATGTTAATGGCAGGGCGGGGCAGGACTGCTTTCACCAGGAACCCGGTTTTCTGGGTCAGAGGTTCCAGGGGACCTGTTTTGTGCGGACTTCCCTGTGTCCGTCCCTCCCTGCCTGCCTTCCCCCCAGGACTTCCTTCTGAACACCTTTGTCGTTTGAGCGAGGGCCAAAAGCCTGCCTGTGAAAGGGAAGGATCAGCCGGTCAGCCCCCTGTTGGTCGCTGCTGCCAGTGCAGCAGGCGTGCGTGTGTATTCGGCCTCGTGTCCAGGTCCCTCAGGGACTTGAGGCAACTCTCCCCGGTGGTCTCGTGGTCAGGACCGGGCTTCGAATCCCGGTCGGGGGGGATGACTTTCTGCTGCAGATTAATTGGCACCTCTGAAAGAAAGTCTCCCCTCCTGAGCGTAAAGCTCCACCCTCACCACCACCGGCGCCTTTTCCACCCCTTGACAAACAGACAGACAGACAGACAGTCAGTCAGTCCAGTTCGGGAGCGCAGCTTTCATTTGGAAGCAGACCCTGCTTGTTTAAAGTCAACGACGCCAAGTTATTTTGCACTTTGAATTATATCGCTCCGTGCGAGCGGCACTCAGCCTTGGAGAAGAAAAAAATACCACTGAGCTGAGAAAGTTCTTTTTAAAACGGTTTCCTTCCACAGCAGCTCTGAGTGAGAGAGAGAGAGAGAGAGAGATATCAGCTTTATTCTCAGTAATAACACACACACACACACACACACACACACAGAGACACTGGGAAAGAGCTGTTTTTCCTTTTGAATATCTCCCCACGGGGAGCTGCACCGTTCCCAGAAACACTGCAATACTGGGTCGATGCGTAGAGTGGACAGAGCAAGCCCCTAGTCCATCTCCCTGTTCTAAAAATCAATTAAAAATAAAAGTACATAATATGTGTGTGTGTGTGTGTCGGTGTCAGTATCAGTCAGTGAGTCAGTGTCTCTCTCTCTCTCTCTCTCTCTCTCACTCAGAGCTGCTGTGGAAGGAAACTTTTTTAAAAAGAACTTGCTTATTGAAAGAAAGATGTGTCTCAAGCTGCCGGGCCCTGTCCATTCTCCTGTCAATGGCAGGACTGCTTTCACCAGGAACCCGGTTTTCTGGGTCAGAGGTTCCAGGGGACCTGTTTTGTGCGGACTTCCCTGTGTCCGTCCCTCCCTGCCTGCCTTCCCCCCAGCACTTCCTTCTGAACACCTTTGTCGTTTCAGCGAGGGCCAAAAGCCTGCCTGTGAAAGGGAAGGATCAGCCGGTCAGCCCCCTGTTGGTCGCTGCTGCCAGTGCAGCAGGCGTGCGTGTGTCCTCGGCCTCGTGTCCAGGTCCCTCAGGGACTTGAGGCAACTCTCCCCGGTGGTCTTGTGGTCAGGACCGGGCTTCGAATCCCGGTCGGGGGGGGATGACTTTCTGCTGCAGATTAATTGGCACCTCTGAAAGAAAGTCTCCCCTCCTGAGCGTAAAGCTCCACCCTCACCACCACCGCCGCCTTTTCCTCCCCTTGACAAACAGACAGACAGACAGACAGACAGACAGTCAGTCCAGTTCGGGAGCGCAGCTTTCATTTGGAAGCAGACCCTGCTTGTTTCAAGTCAACGACGCCAAGTTATTTTGCACTTTGAATTATATCGCTACGTGCGAGCGGCACTCAGCCTTGGAGAAGAAAAAAATACCACTGAGCTGAGAAAGTTCTTTTTAAAAAGGTTTCCTTCCACAGCAGCTCTGAGTGAGAGAGAGAGAGAGATATCAGCTTTATTCTCAGTAATAATACACACACACACACACACACACACACACAGAGACACTGGGAAAGAGCTGATTTTCCTTTTGAATATCTCCCCACGGGGAGCTGCACCGTTCCCAGAAACACTGCAATACTGGGTCGATGCGTGGAGTGGACGGAGCAAGCCCCTATTCCATCTCCCTGTTCTAAAATTCAATTAAAAATAAAAGTAAATAATATGTGTGTGTGTGTGTGTGTGTGTGTGTGTGTGTCGGTGTCAGTATCAGTCAGTGAGTCAGTGTCTCTCTCTCTCTCTCTCTCTCTCTCTCACTCAGAGCTGCTGTGGAAGGAAACTTTTTTAAAAAGAACTTGCATATTGAAAGAAAGATGTGTCTCAAGCTGCCGGGCCCTGTCCATTGTCATGTCAATGGCAGGACTGCTTTCACCAGGAACCCGTTTTTCTGGGTCAGAGGTTCCAGGGGACCTGTTTTGTGCGGACTTCCCTGTGTCCGTCCCTCCCTGCCTGCCTTCCCCCCAGGACTTCCTTCTGAACACCTTTGTCGTTTAAAATAATAATAAATAATATGTGTGTGTGTGTCGGTGTCAGTATCAGTATCAGTCAGTCAGTCAGTGTCTCTCTCTCTCTCTCACACTCAGAGCTGCTGTGGAAGGAAACTTTTTTAAAAAGGACTTGCTTATTGAAAGAAAGATGTGTCTCAAGCTGCCGGGCCCTGTCCATTGTCATGTCAGTGGCAGGACTGCTTTCACCAGGAACCCTTCCCTGCCATTGCAGTGTTGATTTGGTCCTTATGCAAATTTTGGGGCGGAGCCAGCACACAAACGACCAATCACAGCAAAGTCCGCACTTTGCGAGCGCACGAGGTCGCGGCCAGCGTTCCAGTCCGCTCAGATCCAAATAAGCCCGAAAAGGAACACGCTCGATCTTAGCCAAAAGGCCGAGAAGCGATACCGCGCTCGATGCAAATTGATCTCGGGTCCTGTTTGCCCTCCCTCTTTGTTCTCTGGCTGCCGGTGTTGAAAGCAGTCTCGCAGCACTGCCGTTCTCTCCCACTCTGGCCACATTTTTTGCCACCGTTTCTAATTGCAACAGTGGATGAGTTTAAAGAAGTTGCCGTTTTTTCCTTTCTTGCCAGGATTGCTTGACAGATTGGTAAATTTGCCAGTAGGCCACCAATCAGATGGGGGAGGGTTGTGTCTCAACGGACCTCCGTCAGTCAGTCTCAGTCACTAACGAACTGCCGTGGAAGGAAACCTCTTTGACGTGACGTGTCTCACAATGAGCGAGCGAGTGAGATTGCAACGGCCAATTGAGAAAGAGGTGAGGTGCTGACAATCAGCAGCTCGTGTTGAAACATTCATTCCACGGCAGGCAAGACCAATCAAAAAAAATACTGCAGATGCTGGCTCGGCTCGGCTGGCTGGCTGGCTGGCTGGCTGGAAATGGGAAATAAAAACACAAGGCGTGTTAAAGGCTGGTTAAACTGTCGAAAGAAACAAGGCGTTAATGTTTCAGAAGCGCCTATTGAAAGACGTCTCTCAAGCTGCTCCCTGACTGGGCCCTGTCCGTTGTCATGTTAATCGCTGGTTAAACTGTCGGAAGAAACAAGGCGTTAATGTTTCAGAAGCGCCTATTGAAAGGTGTCTCTCAAGCTGCTCCCTGACTGGGCCCTGTCCGTTGTCATGTTAATCCCAGGGCGGGGGCGGGACTGCTTTGACCGGGAGACCTGTTTTCTGGGACGCAGGTGTGACATTCCAGGGAGGCACCTACTTTGTGCTGATTCGAAACGACCACGACAACGGCAACTTGCAGTTCTATATTACAACAACAACAACGCGCGTGTGGTAGTTGGGAGGGGCTGCGTTCGCGCTCTCCCCCCTGCATTGAAACTCAAAGTTCGATTTTCAATCCCATAGTCCACCAATCGGATGGGAGACGGTGTGTGTGTGTGTGTGTGTGTGTGTGTGTGTGTGTCAGTGTCAGTGTCAGTGTCAGTCAGTCTCTCTCTCTCTCTCTCTCTCTCTCTCACTCTTACTCAGAGCTGCTGTGGAAGGAAACCTTTTTAAAAAGAACTTGCATATTGAAAAAAAGATGTGTCTCAAGCTGCCGGGGCCCTGTCCATTGTCACGTTAATGGCAGGACGGGGCAGGACTGCTTTGACCAGGAGACCTGTTTTCTGGGACGCAGGTGTGAGATTCCAGGGGACCTGCTTTGTGCTGATTTCCCTGCCTCCCTCCCTTCCCCCCAGGACTTCCTTCTGAACACCTTTGTCGTTTAATCGAGGGCCAAAAGCCTGCCTGTGAAAGGGAAGGATCAGCCGGTCAGCCCCCTGCTGGTCGCTGCTGCCAGTGCAGCAGGCGTGCGTGTGTCCTCGGCCTCGTGTCCAGGTCCCTCAGGGACTTGAGGCAGCTCTCCCCGGTGGTCTCGTGGTCAGGACCGGGCTTCGAATCCCAGTCGGGGGGGGATGACTTTCTGCTGCAGATTAATTGGCATGAAGGAAAGTCTCCCCTCCTGAGCGTAAAGCTCCACCCTCACCACCACCACCACCGCCTTTTCCTCCCCTTGACAAACGGACAGACAGACAGTCAGACAGTCAGTCCAGTTCGGGAGCGCAGCTTTCATTAAGCAATGGCGTTTGTGACAACTCATCGTCTGACAGGTTGATGATTTCCCCACACGCCTCCTGCCGAATAAAAGGCTCACCCTCCCGGACACTACCCCCAGAATCACCCCCCCCCCGGGGTGAATATTAAGCCCGAGAACACCGACTGTAACCAACCGCAGTGAAAAGTTGAAGTGGCAACTCATTAACCAGATTTATTTTGGGCAACTCATTAACCAGATTTTTTGTTCATTTGGTTTATGAGTTGCCAAGTGTAAATCTGGTTAATGAGTTGCCACTTCAACTTTTCACTGCGGTTGGTTACAGTCGGTGTTCTCGGGCTTAATATTCGCCCCAGGGGGGGTGTATAGCGGGCGATGGCCGGTGTGGAGTGCGTTTTTTGGGGGTTGATTTTCACTTTGCCTCGCTGGTGGAATTTGTGGGAGGCAGGCAAGGGGATTGGTGTGGGCTGGTGGGCGGCAAGGGAGATGCTTGCTTCGGGGTGTTATCCTCACTTTGGTCCGCTGGTGAGAGTAGGCAGCGGCAGGCAGGCAGGCAGGCAGGCAGGCAGGCAGGCAGGCAAGTGTGATGTAGTGTGGGGTGCAGTGCAGTGCGGTGCAGTGCTGCCCTGTCGTTTATGAAAGGTTGTAATGACACTGCTTTGCAGCTGACCATGTCCACTGATTTGTGACGCCCGTATGGAGGCTGATATCTCAGGAGGGCCGAGGCCGATTTCCTCCGGGGACGGCTCGTCGCGTGCGGCAGGACGAGGCGCAGCGGACGGTACCGAGCGCTCGGAGGTGCGGCGCTGCCCGCCGGAGGTACAGCGAAAGGCTGCAAACCGCTTTCCGCCTGCTAACTCGGCGGCCGTCAGACCGACCGACTCCGCTTTACCACCGGAGCTAGAGTCGGGCAAGGGGCACCGAAGGGTACCGGAAGGATCGCGTTCGCACGACGGGAAGTCGACTAGCGGGCCGCCGAAAGCGAGCCGGGGGCCCCCGGTTTTTCTGTCCCACCTGGAGACTGATATCTCAGGAAGGCCGAGGCCGATTTCCTCCGGGGACGGCTCGTCGCGTGCGGCAGGACGAGGCGCAGCGGACGGTACCGAGCGCTCGGAGGTGCGGCGCTGCCCGCCAGAGGTACAGCGAAAGTCTGCGAACCGCTTTCCGCCTCCTCTCACCGCACGGCTCTCCTTTTCACCCACTGGCGGATTTTCACCCTCCGACTGCTCGCTACCGTCCGCTGCGCCTGGTCCGGGCCCTGTCCATTGTCATGTTAATGGCAGGGCGGGGCAGGACTGCTTTCACCAGGAACCCGGTTTTCTGGGTCAGAGGTTCCAGGGGACCTGTTTTGTGCGGACTTCCCTGTGTCCGTCCCTCCCTGCCTGCCTTCCCCCCAGGACTTCCTTCTGAACACCTTTGTCGTTTGAGCGAGGGCCAAAAGCCTGCCTGTGAAAGGGAAGGATCAGCCGGTCAGCCCCCTGTTGGTCGCTGCTGCCAGTGCAGCAGGCGTGCGTGTGTATTCGGCCTCGTGTCCAGGTCCCTCAGGGACTTGAGGCAACTCTCCCCGGTGGTCTCGTGGTCAGGACCGGGCTTCG
>NW_027139408.1:35000-40000 GCF_035084215.1 Heptranchias perlo
GGGGGCCCCCGGTTTTTCTGTCCCACCTGGAGACTGATATCTCAGGAAGGCCGAGGCCGATTTCCTCCGGGGACGGCTCGTCGCGTGCGGCAGGACGAGGCGCAGCGGACGGTACCGAGCGCTCGGAGGTGCGGCGCTGCCCGCCAGAGGTACAGCGAAAGTCTGCGAACCGCTTTCCGCCTCCTCTCACCGCACGGCTCTCCTTTTCACCCACTGGCGGATTTTCACCCTCCGACTGCTCGCTACCGTCCGCTGCGCCTGGTCCGGGCCCTGTCCATTGTCATGTTAATGGCAGGGCGGGGCAGGACTGCTTTCACCAGGAACCCGGTTTTCTGGGTCAGAGGTTCCAGGGGACCTGTTTTGTGCGGACTTCCCTGTGTCCGTCCCTCCCTGCCTGCCTTCCCCCCAGGACTTCCTTCTGAACACCTTTGTCGTTTGAGCGAGGGCCAAAAGCCTGCCTGTGAAAGGGAAGGATCAGCCGGTCAGCCCCCTGTTGGTCGCTGCTGCCAGTGCAGCAGGCGTGCGTGTGTATTCGGCCTCGTGTCCAGGTCCCTCAGGGACTTGAGGCAACTCTCCCCGGTGGTCTCGTGGTCAGGACCGGGCTTCGAATCCCGGTCGGGGGGGATGACTTTCTGCTGCAGATTAATTGGCACCTCTGAAAGAAAGTCTCCCCTCCTGAGCGTAAAGCTCCACCCTCACCACCACCGGCGCCTTTTCCACCCCTTGACAAACAGACAGACAGACAGACAGTCAGTCAGTCCAGTTCGGGAGCGCAGCTTTCATTTGGAAGCAGACCCTGCTTGTTTAAAGTCAACGACGCCAAGTTATTTTGCACTTTGAATTATATCGCTCCGTGCGAGCGGCACTCAGCCTTGGAGAAGAAAAAAATACCACTGAGCTGAGAAAGTTCTTTTTAAAACGGTTTCCTTCCACAGCAGCTCTGAGTGAGAGAGAGAGAGAGAGAGAGATATCAGCTTTATTCTCAGTAATAACACACACACACACACACACACACACACAGAGACACTGGGAAAGAGCTGTTTTTCCTTTTGAATATCTCCCCACGGGGAGCTGCACCGTTCCCAGAAACACTGCAATACTGGGTCGATGCGTAGAGTGGACAGAGCAAGCCCCTAGTCCATCTCCCTGTTCTAAAAATCAATTAAAAATAAAAGTACATAATATGTGTGTGTGTGTGTGTCGGTGTCAGTATCAGTCAGTGAGTCAGTGTCTCTCTCTCTCTCTCTCTCTCTCTCACTCAGAGCTGCTGTGGAAGGAAACTTTTTTAAAAAGAACTTGCTTATTGAAAGAAAGATGTGTCTCAAGCTGCCGGGCCCTGTCCATTCTCCTGTCAATGGCAGGACTGCTTTCACCAGGAACCCGGTTTTCTGGGTCAGAGGTTCCAGGGGACCTGTTTTGTGCGGACTTCCCTGTGTCCGTCCCTCCCTGCCTGCCTTCCCCCCAGCACTTCCTTCTGAACACCTTTGTCGTTTCAGCGAGGGCCAAAAGCCTGCCTGTGAAAGGGAAGGATCAGCCGGTCAGCCCCCTGTTGGTCGCTGCTGCCAGTGCAGCAGGCGTGCGTGTGTCCTCGGCCTCGTGTCCAGGTCCCTCAGGGACTTGAGGCAACTCTCCCCGGTGGTCTTGTGGTCAGGACCGGGCTTCGAATCCCGGTCGGGGGGGGATGACTTTCTGCTGCAGATTAATTGGCACCTCTGAAAGAAAGTCTCCCCTCCTGAGCGTAAAGCTCCACCCTCACCACCACCGCCGCCTTTTCCTCCCCTTGACAAACAGACAGACAGACAGACAGACAGACAGTCAGTCCAGTTCGGGAGCGCAGCTTTCATTTGGAAGCAGACCCTGCTTGTTTCAAGTCAACGACGCCAAGTTATTTTGCACTTTGAATTATATCGCTACGTGCGAGCGGCACTCAGCCTTGGAGAAGAAAAAAATACCACTGAGCTGAGAAAGTTCTTTTTAAAAAGGTTTCCTTCCACAGCAGCTCTGAGTGAGAGAGAGAGAGAGATATCAGCTTTATTCTCAGTAATAATACACACACACACACACACACACACACACAGAGACACTGGGAAAGAGCTGATTTTCCTTTTGAATATCTCCCCACGGGGAGCTGCACCGTTCCCAGAAACACTGCAATACTGGGTCGATGCGTGGAGTGGACGGAGCAAGCCCCTATTCCATCTCCCTGTTCTAAAATTCAATTAAAAATAAAAGTAAATAATATGTGTGTGTGTGTGTGTGTGTGTGTGTGTGTGTCGGTGTCAGTATCAGTCAGTGAGTCAGTGTCTCTCTCTCTCTCTCTCTCTCTCTCTCTCACTCAGAGCTGCTGTGGAAGGAAACTTTTTTAAAAAGAACTTGCATATTGAAAGAAAGATGTGTCTCAAGCTGCCGGGCCCTGTCCATTGTCATGTCAATGGCAGGACTGCTTTCACCAGGAACCCGTTTTTCTGGGTCAGAGGTTCCAGGGGACCTGTTTTGTGCGGACTTCCCTGTGTCCGTCCCTCCCTGCCTGCCTTCCCCCCAGGACTTCCTTCTGAACACCTTTGTCGTTTAAAATAATAATAAATAATATGTGTGTGTGTGTCGGTGTCAGTATCAGTATCAGTCAGTCAGTCAGTGTCTCTCTCTCTCTCTCACACTCAGAGCTGCTGTGGAAGGAAACTTTTTTAAAAAGGACTTGCTTATTGAAAGAAAGATGTGTCTCAAGCTGCCGGGCCCTGTCCATTGTCATGTCAGTGGCAGGACTGCTTTCACCAGGAACCCTTCCCTGCCATTGCAGTGTTGATTTGGTCCTTATGCAAATTTTGGGGCGGAGCCAGCACACAAACGACCAATCACAGCAAAGTCCGCACTTTGCGAGCGCACGAGGTCGCGGCCAGCGTTCCAGTCCGCTCAGATCCAAATAAGCCCGAAAAGGAACACGCTCGATCTTAGCCAAAAGGCCGAGAAGCGATACCGCGCTCGATGCAAATTGATCTCGGGTCCTGTTTGCCCTCCCTCTTTGTTCTCTGGCTGCCGGTGTTGAAAGCAGTCTCGCAGCACTGCCGTTCTCTCCCACTCTGGCCACATTTTTTGCCACCGTTTCTAATTGCAACAGTGGATGAGTTTAAAGAAGTTGCCGTTTTTTCCTTTCTTGCCAGGATTGCTTGACAGATTGGTAAATTTGCCAGTAGGCCACCAATCAGATGGGGGAGGGTTGTGTCTCAACGGACCTCCGTCAGTCAGTCTCAGTCACTAACGAACTGCCGTGGAAGGAAACCTCTTTGACGTGACGTGTCTCACAATGAGCGAGCGAGTGAGATTGCAACGGCCAATTGAGAAAGAGGTGAGGTGCTGACAATCAGCAGCTCGTGTTGAAACATTCATTCCACGGCAGGCAAGACCAATCAAAAAAAATACTGCAGATGCTGGCTCGGCTCGGCTGGCTGGCTGGCTGGCTGGCTGGAAATGGGAAATAAAAACACAAGGCGTGTTAAAGGCTGGTTAAACTGTCGAAAGAAACAAGGCGTTAATGTTTCAGAAGCGCCTATTGAAAGACGTCTCTCAAGCTGCTCCCTGACTGGGCCCTGTCCGTTGTCATGTTAATCGCTGGTTAAACTGTCGGAAGAAACAAGGCGTTAATGTTTCAGAAGCGCCTATTGAAAGGTGTCTCTCAAGCTGCTCCCTGACTGGGCCCTGTCCGTTGTCATGTTAATCCCAGGGCGGGGGCGGGACTGCTTTGACCGGGAGACCTGTTTTCTGGGACGCAGGTGTGACATTCCAGGGAGGCACCTACTTTGTGCTGATTCGAAACGACCACGACAACGGCAACTTGCAGTTCTATATTACAACAACAACAACGCGCGTGTGGTAGTTGGGAGGGGCTGCGTTCGCGCTCTCCCCCCTGCATTGAAACTCAAAGTTCGATTTTCAATCCCATAGTCCACCAATCGGATGGGAGACGGTGTGTGTGTGTGTGTGTGTGTGTCAGTGTCAGTGTCAGTGTCAGTGTCAGTGTCAGTCTCTCTCTCTCTCTCTCTCTCTCTCTCACTCTTACTCAGAGCTGCTGTGGAAGGAAACCTTTTTAAAAAGAACTTGCATATTGAAAAAAAGATGTGTCTCAAGCTGCCGGGGCCCTGTCCATTGTCACGTTAATGGCAGGACGGGGCAGGACTGCTTTGACCAGGAGACCTGTTTTCTGGGACGCAGATGTGAGATTCCAGGGGACCTGCTTTGTGCTGATTTCCCTGCCTCCCTCCCTCCCCCCCAGGACTTCCTTCTGAACACCTTTGTCGTTTGAGCGAGGGCCAAAAGCCTGCCTGTGAAAGGGAAGGATCAGCCGGTCAGCCCCCTGCTGGTCGCTGCTGCCAGTGCAGCAGGCGTGCGTGTGTCCTCGGCCTCGTGTCCAGGTCCCTCAGGGACTTGAGGCAGCTCTCCCCGGTGGTCTCGTGGTCAGGACCGGGCTTCGAATCCCAGTCGGGGGGGGATGACTTTCTGCTGCAGATTAATTGGCATGAAGGAAAGTCTCCCCTCCTGAGCGTAAAGCTCCACCCTCACCACCACCACCGCCTTTTCCTCCCCTTGACAAACGGACAGACAGACAGTCAGACAGTCAGTCCAGTTCGGGAGCGCAGCTTTCATTAAGCAATGGCATTTGTGACAACTCATCGTCTGACAGGTTGATGATTTCCCCACACGCCTCCTGCCGAATAAAAGGCTCACCCTCCCGGACACTACCCCCAGAATCACCCACCCCGCCCCCCCGGGGTGAATATTAAGCCCGAGAACACCGACTATAACCAACCGCAGTGAAAAGTTGAAGTGGCAACTCATTAACCAGATTTATTTTGGGCAACTCATTAACCAGATTTTTTGTTCATTTGGTTTATGAGTTGCCAAGTGTAAATCTGGTTAATGAGTTGCCACTTCAACTTTTCACTGCGGTTGGTTACAGTCGGTGTTCTCGGGCTTAATATTCACCCCAGGGGGGGTGTATAGCGGGC
>NW_027139408.1:65000-67500 GCF_035084215.1 Heptranchias perlo
GGCTGCCGGTGTTGAAAGCAGTCTCGAAGCACTGCCGTTCTCTCCCACTCTGGCCACATTTTTTGCCACCGTTTCTAATTGCAACAGTGGATGAGTTTAAAGAAGTTGCCGTTTTTTCCTTTCTTGCCAGGATTGCTTGACAGATTGGTAAATTTGCCAGTAGGCCACCAATCAGATGGGGGAGGGTTGTGTCTCAACGGACCTCCGTCAGTCAGTCTCAGTCACTAACGAACTGCCGTGGAAGGAAACCTCTTTGAGTAAAACTAGTGACGTGACGTGTCTCACAATGAGCGAGCGAGTGAGATTGCAACGGCCAATTGAGAAAGAGGTGAGGTGCTGACAATCAGCAGCTCGTGTTGAAACATTCATTCCACGGCAGGCAAGACCAATCAAAAAAAATACTGCAGATGCTGGCTCGGCTCGGCTGGCTGGCTGGCTGGCTGGCTGGCTGGCTGGAAATGGGAAATAAAAACACAAGGCGTGTTAAAGGCTGGTTAAACTGTCGAAAGAAACAAGGCGTTAATGTTTCAGAAGCGCCTATTGAAAGACGTCTCTCAAGCTGCTCCCTGACTGGGCCCTGTCCATTGTCACGTTAATCCCAGGGCGGGGCGGGACTGCTTTGACCGGGAGACCTGTTTTCTGGGACGCAGGTGTGACATTCCAGGGAGGCACCTACTTTGTGCTGATTCGAAACGACCACGACAACGGCAACTTGCAGTTCTATATTACAACAACAACAACGCGCGTGTGGTAGTTGGGAGGGGCTGCGTTCGCGCTCTCCCCCCTGCATTGAAACTCAAAGTTCGATTTTCAATCCCATAGTCCACCAATCGGATGGGAGACGGTGTGTGTGTGTGTGTGTGTGTGTGTGTGTGTGTCAGTGTCAGTGTCAGTGTCAGTCAGTGTCTCTCTCTCTCTCTCTCTCTCTCTCACTCTTACTCAGAGCTGCTGTGGAAGGAAACCTTTTTAAAAAGAACTTGCATATTGAAAAAAAGATGTGTCTCAAGCTGCCGGGGCCCTGTCCATTGTCACGTTAATGGCAGGACGGGGCAGGACTGCTTTGACCAGGAGACCTGTTTTCTGGGACGCAGGTGTGAGATTCCAGGGGACCTGCTTTGTGCTGATTTCCCTGCCTCCCTCCCTCCCCCCCAGGACTTCCTTCTGAACACCTTTGTCGTTTAATCGAGGGCCAAAAGCCTGCCTGTGAAAGGGAAGGATCAGCCGGTCAGCCCCCTGCTGGTCGCTGCTGCCAGTGCAGCAGGCGTGCGTGTGTCCTCGGCCTCGTGTCCAGGTCCCTCAGGGACTTGAGGCAGCTCTCCCCGGTGGTCTCGTGGTCAGGACCGGGCTTCGAATCCCAGTCGGGGGGGGATGACTTTCTGCTGCAGATTAATTGGCATGAAGGAAAGTCTCCCCTCCTGAGCGTAAAGCTCCACCCTCACCACCACCACCGCCTTTTCCTCCCCTTGACAAACGGACAGACAGACAGTCAGACAGTCAGTCCAGTTCGGGAGCGCAGCTTTCATTAAGCAATGGCGTTTGTGACAACTCATCGTCTGACAGGTTGATGATTTCCCCACACGCCTCCTGCCGAATAAAAGGCTCACCCTCCCGGACACTACCCCCAGAATCACCCACCCCCCCCCCCCCGGGGTGAATATTAAGCCCGAGAACACCGACTGTAACCAACCGCAGTGAAAAGTTGAAGTGGCAACTCATTAACCAGATTTATTTTGGGCAACTCATTAACCAGATTTTTTGTTCATTTGGTTTATGAGTTGCCAAGTGTAAATCTGGTTAATGAGTTGCCACTTCAACTTTTCACTGCGGTTGGTTACAGTCGGTGTTCTCGGGCTTAATATTCGCCCCAGGGGGGGTGTATAGCGGGCGATGGCCGGTGTGGAGTGCGTTTTTTGGGGGTTGATTTTCACTTTGCCTCGCTGGTGGAATTTGTGGGAGGCAGGCAAGGGGATTGGTGTGGGCTGGTGGGCGGCAAGGGAGATGCTTGCTTCGGGGTGTTATCCTCACTTTGGTCCGCTGGTGAGAGTAGGCAGCGGCAGGCCGGCAGGCAGGCAGGCAGGCAGGCAGGCAAGTGTGATGTAGTGTGGGGTGCAGTGCAGTGCGGTGCAGTGCAGTGCTGCCCTGTCGTTTATGAAAGGTTGTAATGACACTGCTTTGCAGCTGACCATGTCCACTGATTTGTGACGCCCGTATGGAGGTTGATATCTCAGGAGGGCCGAGGCCGATTTCCTCCGGGGACGGCTCGTCGCGTGCGGCAGGACGAGGCGCAGCGGACGGTACCGAGCGCTCGGAGGTGCGGCGCTGCCCGCCGGAGGTACAGCGAAAGGCTGCAAACCGCTTTCCGCCTGCTAACTCGGCGGCCGTCAGACCGACCGACTCCGCTTTACCACCGGAGCTAGAGTCGGGCAAGGGGCACCGAAAGGTACCGGAAGGATCGCGTTCGCACGACGGGAAGTCGACTAGCGGGCCGCCGAAAGCGAGC
>NW_027139408.1:80000-107500 GCF_035084215.1 Heptranchias perlo
GGAAACTTTTTTAAAAAGGACTTGCATATTGAAAGAAAGATGTGTCTCAAGCTGCCGGGCCCTGTCCATTGTCATGTCAGTGGCAGGACTGCTTTCACCAGGAACCCTTCCCTGCCATTGCAGTGTTGATTTGGTCCTTATGCAAATTTAGGGGCGGAGCCAGCACACAAACGACCAATCACAGCAAAGTCCGCACTTTGCGAGCGCACGAGGTCGCGGCCAGCGTTCCAGTCCGCTCAGATCCAAATAAGCCCGAAAAGGAACACGCTCGATCTTAGCCAAAAGGCCGAGAAGCGATACCGCGCTCGATGCGAATTGATCTCGGGTCCTGTTTGCCCTCCCTCTTTGTTCTCTGGCTGCCGGTGTTGAAAGCAGTCTCGAAGCACTGCCGTTCTCTCCCACTCTGGCCACATTTTTTGCCACCGTTTCTAATTGCAACAGTGGATGAGTTTAAAGAAGTTGCCGTTTTTTCCTTTCTTGCCAGGATTGCTTGACAGATTGGTAAATTTGCCAGTAGGCCACCAATCAGATGGGGGAGGGTTGTGTCTCAACGGACCTCCGTCAGTCAGTCTCAGTCACTAACGAACTGCCGTGGAAGGAAACCTCTTTGAGTAAAACTAGTGACGTGGCGTGTCTCACAGCGAGTGAGTGAGATTGCAACGGCCAATTGAGAAAGAGGTGAGGTGCTGACAATCAGCAGCTCGTGTTGAAACATTCATTCCACGGCAGGCAAGACCAATCAAAAAAAATACTGCAGATGCTGGCTCGGCTCGGCTGGCTGGCTGGCTGGCTGGAAATGGGAAATAAAAACACAAGGCGTGTTAAAGGCTGGTTAAACTGTCGAAAGAAACAAGGCGTTAATGTTTCAGAAGCGCCTATTGAAAGACGTCTCTCAAGCTGCTCCCTGACTGGGCCCTGTCCGTTGTCATGTTAATCGCTGGTTAAACTGTCGGAAGAAACAAGGCGTTAATGTTTCAGAAGTGCCTATTGAAAGGTGTCTCTCAAGCTGCTCCCTGACTGGGCCCTGTCCGTTGTCATGTTAATCCCAGGGCGGGGGCGGGACTGCTTTGACCGGGAGACCTGTTTTCTGGGACGCAGGTGTGACATTCCAGGGAGGCACCTACTTTGTGCTGATTCGAAACGACCACGACAACGGCAACTTGCAGTTCTATATTACAACAACAACAACGCGCGTGTGGTAGTTGGGAGGGGCTGCGTTCGCGCTCTCCCCCCTGCATTGAAACTCAAAGTTCGATTTTCAATCCCATAGTCCACCAATCGGATGGGAGACGGTGTGTGTGTGTGTGTGTGTGTGTGTGTGTGTGTGTGTGTGTGTCAGTGTCAGTGTCAGTCAGTCTCTCTCTCTCTCTCTCTCTCTCTCTCACTCTTACTCAGAGCTGCTGTGGAAGGAAACCTTTTTAAAAAGAACTTGCATATTGAAAAAAAGATGTGTCTCAAGCTGCCGGGGCCCTGTCCATTGTCACGTTAATGGCAGGACGGGGCAGGACTGCTTTGACCAGGAGACCTGTTTTCTGGGACGCAGGTGTGAGATTCCAGGGGACCTGCTTTGTGCTGATTTCCCTGCCTCCCTCCCTCCCCCCCAGGACTTCCTTCTGAACACCTTTGTCGTTTAATCGAGGGCCAAAAGCCTGCCTGTGAAAGGGAAGGATCAGCCGGTCAGCCCCCTGCTGGTCGCTGCTGCCAGTGCAGCAGGCGTGCGTGTGTCCTCGGCCTCGTGTCCAGGTCCCTCAGGGACTTGAGGCAGCTCTCCCCGGTGGTCTCGTGGTCAGGACCGGGCTTCGAATCCCAGTCGGGGGGGGATGACTTTCTGCTGCAGATTAATTGGCATGAAGGAAAGTCTCCCCTCCTGAGCGTAAAGCTCCACCCTCACCACCACCACCGCCTTTTCCTCCCCTTGACAAACGGACAGACAGACAGTCAGACAGTCAGTCCAGTTCGGGAGCGCAGCTTTCATTAAGCAATGGCGTTTGTGACAACTCATCGTCTGACAGGTTGATGATTTCCCCACACGCCTCCTGCCGAATAAAAGGCTCACCCTCCCGGACACTACCCCCAGAATCACCCACCCCCCCCCCCCCGGGGTGAATATTAAGCCCGAGAACACCGACTGTAACCAACCGCAGTGAAAAGTTGAAGTGGCAACTCATTAACCAGATTTATTTTGGGCAACTCATTAACCAGATTTTTTGTTCATTTGGTTTATGAGTTGCCAAGTGTAAATCTGGTTAATGAGTTGCCACTTCAACTTTTCACTGCGGTTGGTTACAGTCGGTGTTCTCGGGCTTAATATTCGCCCCAGGGGGGGTGTATAGCGGGCGATGGCCGGTGTGGAGTGCGTTTTTTGGGGGTTGATTTTCACTTTGCCTCGCTGGTGGAATTTGTGGGAGGCAGGCAAGGGGATTGGTGTGGGCTGGTGGGCGGCAAGGGAGATGCTTGCTTCGGGGTGTTATCCTCACTTTGGTCCGCTGGTGAGAGTAGGCAGCGGCAGGCCGGCAGGCAGGCAGGCAGGCAGGCAGGCAAGTGTGATGTAGTGTGGGGTGCAGTGCAGTGCGGTGCAGTGCAGTGCTGCCCTGTCGTTTATGAAAGGTTGTAATGACACTGCTTTGCAGCTGACCATGTCCACTGATTTGTGACGCCCGTATGGAGGTTGATATCTCAGGAGGGCCGAGGCCGATTTCCTCCGGGGACGGCTCGTCGCGTGCGGCAGGACGAGGCGCAGCGGACGGTACCGAGCGCTCGGAGGTGCGGCGCTGCCCGCCGGAGGTACAGCGAAAGGCTGCAAACCGCTTTCCGCCTGCTAACTCGGCGGCCGTCAGACCGACCGACTCCGCTTTACCACCGGAGCTAGAGTCGGGCAAGGGGCACCGAAAGGTACCGGAAGGATCGCGTTCGCACGACGGGAAGTCGACTAGCGGGCCGCCGAAAGCGAGCCGGGGGCCCCCGGTTTTTCTGTCCCACCTGGAGACTGATATCTCAGGAAGGCCGAGGCCGATTTCCTCCGGGGACGGCTCGTCGCGTGCGGCAGGACGAGGCGCAGCGGACGGTACCGAGCGCTCGGAGGTGCGGCGCTGCCCGCCGGAGGTACAGCGAAAGTCTGCGAACCGCTTTCCGCCTCCTCTCACCGCACGGCTCTCCTTTTCACCCACTGGCGGATTTTCACCCTCCGACTGCTCGCTACCGTCCGCTGCGCCTGGTCCGGGCCCTGTCCATTGTCATGTTAATGGCAGGGCGGGGCAGGACTGCTTTCACCAGGAACCCGGTTTTCTGGGTCAGAGGTTCCAGGGGACCTGTTTTGTGCGGACTTCCCTGTGTCCGTCCCTCCCTGCCTGCCTTCCCCCCAGGACTTCCTTCTGAACACCTTTGTCGTTTAAAATAATAATAAATAATATGTGTGTGTGTGTGTGTGTGTCGGTGTCAGTATCAGTCAGTCAGTCAGTCTCTCTCTCTCTCTCTCTCTCTCTCTCTCACTCAGAGCTGCTGTGGAAGGAAACTTTTTTAAAAAGAACTTGCTTATTGAAAGAAAGATGTGTCTCAAGCTGCCGGGCCCTGTCCATTGTCATGTCAATGGCAGGACTGCTTTCACCAGGAACCCGGTTTTCTGGGTCAGAGGTTCCAGGGGACCTGTTTTGTGCGGACTTCCCTGTGTCCGTCCCTCCCTGCCTGCCTTCCCCCCAGGACTTCCTTCTGAACACCTTTGTCGTTTAAAATAATAATAAATAATATGTGTGTGTGTGTGTGTGTGTGTCGGTGTCAGTCAGTGAGTCAGTGTCTCTCTCTCTCTCTCTCTCTCTCTCTCTCTCACTCAGAGCTGCTGTGGAAGGAAACTTTTTTAAAAAGAACTTGCTTATTGAAAGAAAGATGTGTCTCAAGCTGCCGGGTCCTGTCCATTGTCCTGTCAATGGCAGGACTGCTTTCACCAGGAACCCGGTTTTGTGGGTCAGAGGTTCCAGGGGACCTGTTTTGTGCGGACTTCCCTGTGTCCGTCCCTCCCTGCCTGCCTTCCCCCCAGGACTTCCTTCTGAACACCTTTGTCGTTTCAGCGAGGGCCAAAAGCCTGCCTGTGAAAGGGAAGGATCAGCCGGTCAGCCCCCTGTTGGTCGCTGCTGCCAGTGCAGCAGGCGTGCGTGTGTATTCGGCCTCGTGTCCAGGTCCCTCAGGGACTTGAGGCATCTCTCCCCGGTGGTCTCGTGGTCAGGACCGGGCTTCGAATCCCGGTCGGGGGGGATGGCTTTCTGCTGCAGATTAATTGGCACCTCTGAAAGAAAGTCTCCCCTCCTGAGCGTAAAGCTCCACCCTCACCACCACCGCCACCTTTTCCACCCCTTGACAAACAGACAGACAGACAGACAGTCAGTCAGTCCAGTTCGGGAGCGCAGCTTTCATTTGGAAGCAGACCCTGCTTGTTTAAAGTCAACGACGCCAAGTTATTTTGCACTTTGAATTATATCGCTACGTGCGAGCGGCACTCAGCCTTGGAGAAGAAAAAAATACCACTGAGCTGAGAAAGGTCTTTTTAAAACGGTTTCCTTCCACAGCAGCTCTGAGTGTAAGAGAGAGAGAGAGAGAGAGAGAGAGATATCAGCTTTATTCTCAGTAATAAAACACACACACACACACACACACACAGACACTGGGAAAGAGCTGTTTTTCCTTTTGAATATCTCCCCACGGGGAGCTGCACCGTTCCCAGAAACACTGCAATACTGGGTCGATGCGTGGAGTGGACAGAGCAAGCCCCTAGTCCATCTCCCTGTTCCAAAAATTAATTAAAAATAATAATAAATAATATGTGTGTGTGTGTGTGTGTGTGTGTGTGTGTGTGTGTGTGTCGGTGTCAGTATCAGTCAGTCAGTCAGTGTCTCTCTCTCTCTCTCTCTCTCTCTCTCACTCAGAGCTGCTGTGGAAGGAAACTTTTTTAAAAAGAACTTGCTTATTGAAAGAAAGATGTGTCTCAAGCTGCCGGGCCCTGTCCATTCTCCTGTCAATGGCAGGACTGCTTTCACCAGGAACCCGGTTTTCTGGGTCAGAGGTTCCAGGGGACCTGTTTTGTGCGGACTTCCCTGTGTCCGTCCCTCCCTGCCTGCCTTCCCCCCAGGACTTCCTTCTGAACACCTTTGTCGTTTGAGCGAGGGCCAAAAGCCTGCCTGTGAAAGGGAAGGATCAGCCGGTCAGCCCCCTGCTGGTCGCTGCTGCCAGTGCAGCAGGCGTGCGTGTGTATTCGGCCTCGTGTCCAGGTCCCTCAGGGACTTGAGGCAGCTCTCCCCGGTGGTCTCGTGGTCAGGACCGGGCTTCGAATCCCGGTCGGGGGGGATGACTTTCTGCTGCAGATTAATTGGCACCTCTGAAAGAAAGTCTCCCCTCCTGTGCGTAATGCTCCACCCTCACCACCACCGCCGCCTTTTCCACCCCTTGACAAACAGACAGACAGACAGACAGACAGTCAGTCCAGTTCGGGAGCGCAGCTTTCATTTGGAAGCAGACCCTGCTTGTTTCAAGTCAACGACGCCAAGTTATTTTGCACTTTGAATTATATCGCTACGTGCGAGCGGCACTCAGCCTTGGAGAAGAAAAAAATACCACTGAGCTGAGAAAGTTCTTTTTAAAAAGGTTTCCTTCCACAGCAGCTCTGAGTGAGAGAGAGAGAGAGAGAGAGAGATATCAGCTTTATTCTCAGTAATAATACACACACACACACACACACACACACAGAGACACTGGGAAAGAGCTGTTTTTCCTTTTGAATATCTCCCCACGGGGAGCTGCACCGTTCCCAGAAACACTGCAATACTGGGTCGATGCGTGGAGTGGACGGAGCAAGCCCCTATTCCATCTCCCTGTTCTAAAAATCAATTAAAAATATTAATAAATAATATGTGTGTGTGTGTGTGTGTGTGTCGGTGTCAGTATCAGTCAGTCAGTCAGTGTCTCTCTCTCTCTCTCTCTCTCACTCAGAGCTGCTGTGGAAGGAAACTTTTTAAAAAAGAACTTGCTTATTGAAAGAAAGATGTGTCTCAAGCTGCCGGGCCCTGTCCATTGTCATGTTAATGGCAGGACTGCTTTCACCAGGAACCCGTTTTTCTGGGTCAGAGGTTCCAGGGGACCTGTTTTGTGCGGACTTCCCTGTGTCCGTCCCTCCCTGCCTGCCTTCCCCCCAGGACTTCCTTCTGAACACCTTTGTCGTTTAAAATAATAATAAATAATATGTGTGTGTGTGTGTCGGTGTCAGTATCAGTATCAGTCAGTCAGTGTCTCTCTCTCTCTCTCTCTCTCACACTCAGAGCTGCTGTGGAAGGAAACTTTTTTAAAAAGAACTTGCTTATTGAAAGAAAGATGTGCCTCAAGCTGCCGGGCCCTGTCCATTGTCATGTCAGTGGCAGGACTGCTTTCACCAGGAACCCTTCCCTGCCATTGCAGTGTTGATTTGGTCCTTATGCAAATTTAGGGGCGGAGCCAGCACACAAACGACCAATCACAGCAAAGTCCGCACTTTGCGAGCGCACGAGGTCGCGGCCAGCGTTCCAGTCCGCTCAGATCCAAATAAGCCCGAAAAGGAACACGCTCGATCTTAGCCAAAAGGCCGAGAAGCGATACCGCGCTCGATGCGAATTGATCTCGGGTCCTGTTTGCCCTCCCTCTTTGTTCTCTGGCTGCCGGTGTTGAAAGCAGTCTCGAAGCACTGCCGTTCTCTCCCACTCTGGCCACATTTTTTGCCACCGTTTCTAATTGCAACAGTGGATGAGTTTAAAGAAGTTGCCGTTTTTTCCTTTCTTGCCAGGATTGCTTGACAGATTGGTAAATTTGCCAGTAGGCCACCAATCAGATGGGGGAGGGTTGTGTCTCAACGGACCTCCGTCAGTCAGTCTCAGTCACTAACGAACTGCCGTGGAAGGAAACCTCTTTGAGTAAAACTAGTGACGTGACGTGTCTCACAATGAGCGAGCGAGTGAGATTGCAACGGCCAATTGAGAAAGAGGTGAGGTGCTGACAATCAGCAGCTCGTGTTGAAACATTCATTCCACGGCAGGCAAGACCAATCAAAAAAAATACTGCAGATGCTGGCTCGGCTCGGCTGGCTGGCTGGCTGGCTGGCTGGCTGGCTGGAAATGGGAAATAAAAACACAAGGCGTGTTAAAGGCTGGTTAAACTGTCGAAAGAAACAAGGCGTTAATGTTTCAGAAGCGCCTATTGAAAGACGTCTCTCAAGCTGCTCCCTGACTGGGCCCTGTCCATTGTCACGTTAATCCCAGGGCGGGGCGGGACTGCTTTGACCGGGAGACCTGTTTTCTGGGACGCAGGTGTGACATTCCAGGGAGGCACCTACTTTGTGCTGATTCGAAACGACCACGACAACGGCAACTTGCAGTTCTATATTACAACAACAACAACGCGCGTGTGGTAGTTGGGAGGGGCTGCGTTCGCGCTCTCCCCCCTGCATTGAAACTCAAAGTTCGATTTTCAATCCCATAGTCCACCAATCGGATGGGAGACGGTGTGTGTGTGTGTGTGTGTGTGTGTGTGTGTGTCAGTGTCAGTGTCAGTGTCAGTCAGTGTCTCTCTCTCTCTCTCTCTCTCTCTCACTCTTACTCAGAGCTGCTGTGGAAGGAAACCTTTTTAAAAAGAACTTGCATATTGAAAAAAAGATGTGTCTCAAGCTGCCGGGGCCCTGTCCATTGTCACGTTAATGGCAGGACGGGGCAGGACTGCTTTGACCAGGAGACCTGTTTTCTGGGACGCAGGTGTGAGATTCCAGGGGACCTGCTTTGTGCTGATTTCCCTGCCTCCCTCCCTCCCCCCCAGGACTTCCTTCTGAACACCTTTGTCGTTTAATCGAGGGCCAAAAGCCTGCCTGTGAAAGGGAAGGATCAGCCGGTCAGCCCCCTGCTGGTCGCTGCTGCCAGTGCAGCAGGCGTGCGTGTGTCCTCGGCCTCGTGTCCAGGTCCCTCAGGGACTTGAGGCAGCTCTCCCCGGTGGTCTCGTGGTCAGGACCGGGCTTCGAATCCCAGTCGGGGGGGGATGACTTTCTGCTGCAGATTAATTGGCATGAAGGAAAGTCTCCCCTCCTGAGCGTAAAGCTCCACCCTCACCACCACCACCGCCTTTTCCTCCCCTTGACAAACGGACAGACAGACAGTCAGACAGTCAGTCCAGTTCGGGAGCGCAGCTTTCATTAAGCAATGGCGTTTGTGACAACTCATCGTCTGACAGGTTGATGATTTCCCCACACGCCTCCTGCCGAATAAAAGGCTCACCCTCCCGGACACTACCCCCAGAATCACCCACCCCCCCCCCCCCGGGGTGAATATTAAGCCCGAGAACACCGACTGTAACCAACCGCAGTGAAAAGTTGAAGTGGCAACTCATTAACCAGATTTATTTTGGGCAACTCATTAACCAGATTTTTTGTTCATTTGGTTTATGAGTTGCCAAGTGTAAATCTGGTTAATGAGTTGCCACTTCAACTTTTCACTGCGGTTGGTTACAGTCGGTGTTCTCGGGCTTAATATTCGCCCCAGGGGGGGTGTATAGCGGGCGATGGCCGGTGTGGAGTGCGTTTTTTGGGGGTTGATTTTCACTTTGCCTCGCTGGTGGAATTTGTGGGAGGCAGGCAAGGGGATTGGTGTGGGCTGGTGGGCGGCAAGGGAGATGCTTGCTTCGGGGTGTTATCCTCACTTTGGTCCGCTGGTGAGAGTAGGCAGCGGCAGGCCGGCAGGCAGGCAGGCAGGCAGGCAGGCAAGTGTGATGTAGTGTGGGGTGCAGTGCAGTGCGGTGCAGTGCAGTGCTGCCCTGTCGTTTATGAAAGGTTGTAATGACACTGCTTTGCAGCTGACCATGTCCACTGATTTGTGACGCCCGTATGGAGGTTGATATCTCAGGAGGGCCGAGGCCGATTTCCTCCGGGGACGGCTCGTCGCGTGCGGCAGGACGAGGCGCAGCGGACGGTACCGAGCGCTCGGAGGTGCGGCGCTGCCCGCCGGAGGTACAGCGAAAGGCTGCAAACCGCTTTCCGCCTGCTAACTCGGCGGCCGTCAGACCGACCGACTCCGCTTTACCACCGGAGCTAGAGTCGGGCAAGGGGCACCGAAAGGTACCGGAAGGATCGCGTTCGCACGACGGGAAGTCGACTAGCGGGCCGCCGAAAGCGAGCCGGGGGCCCCCGGTTTTTCTGTCCCACCTGGAGACTGATATCTCAGGAAGGCCGAGGCCGATTTCCTCCGGGGACGGCTCGTCGCGTGCGGCAGGACGAGGCGCAGCGGACGGTACCGAGCGCTCGGAGGTGCGGCGCTGCCCGCCGGAGGTACAGCGAAAGTCTGCGAACCGCTTTCCGCCTCCTCTCACCGCACGGCTCTCCTTTTCACCCACTGGCGGATTTTCACCCTCCGACTGCTCGCTACCGTCCGCTGCGCCTGGTCCGGGCCCTGTCCATTGTCATGTTAATGGCAGGGCGGGGCAGGACTGCTTTCACCAGGAACCCGGTTTTCTGGGTCAGAGGTTCCAGGGGACCTGTTTTGTGCGGACTTCCCTGTGTCCGTCCCTCCCTGCCTGCCTTCCCCCCAGGACTTCCTTCTGAACACCTTTGTCGTTTAAAATAATAATAAATAATATGTGTGTGTGTGTGTGTGTGTCGGTGTCAGTATCAGTCAGTCAGTCAGTCTCTCTCTCTCTCTCTCTCTCTCTCTCTCACTCAGAGCTGCTGTGGAAGGAAACTTTTTTAAAAAGAACTTGCTTATTGAAAGAAAGATGTGTCTCAAGCTGCCGGGCCCTGTCCATTGTCATGTCAATGGCAGGACTGCTTTCACCAGGAACCCGGTTTTCTGGGTCAGAGGTTCCAGGGGACCTGTTTTGTGCGGACTTCCCTGTGTCCGTCCCTCCCTGCCTGCCTTCCCCCCAGGACTTCCTTCTGAACACCTTTGTCGTTTAAAATAATAATAAATAATATGTGTGTGTGTGTGTGTGTGTGTCGGTGTCAGTCAGTGAGTCAGTGTCTCTCTCTCTCTCTCTCTCTCTCTCTCTCTCACTCAGAGCTGCTGTGGAAGGAAACTTTTTTAAAAAGAACTTGCTTATTGAAAGAAAGATGTGTCTCAAGCTGCCGGGTCCTGTCCATTGTCCTGTCAATGGCAGGACTGCTTTCACCAGGAACCCGGTTTTGTGGGTCAGAGGTTCCAGGGGACCTGTTTTGTGCGGACTTCCCTGTGTCCGTCCCTCCCTGCCTGCCTTCCCCCCAGGACTTCCTTCTGAACACCTTTGTCGTTTCAGCGAGGGCCAAAAGCCTGCCTGTGAAAGGGAAGGATCAGCCGGTCAGCCCCCTGTTGGTCGCTGCTGCCAGTGCAGCAGGCGTGCGTGTGTATTCGGCCTCGTGTCCAGGTCCCTCAGGGACTTGAGGCATCTCTCCCCGGTGGTCTCGTGGTCAGGACCGGGCTTCGAATCCCGGTCGGGGGGGATGGCTTTCTGCTGCAGATTAATTGGCACCTCTGAAAGAAAGTCTCCCCTCCTGAGCGTAAAGCTCCACCCTCACCACCACCGCCACCTTTTCCACCCCTTGACAAACAGACAGACAGACAGACAGTCAGTCAGTCCAGTTCGGGAGCGCAGCTTTCATTTGGAAGCAGACCCTGCTTGTTTAAAGTCAACGACGCCAAGTTATTTTGCACTTTGAATTATATCGCTACGTGCGAGCGGCACTCAGCCTTGGAGAAGAAAAAAATACCACTGAGCTGAGAAAGGTCTTTTTAAAACGGTTTCCTTCCACAGCAGCTCTGAGTGTAAGAGAGAGAGAGAGAGAGAGAGAGAGATATCAGCTTTATTCTCAGTAATAAAACACACACACACACACACACACACAGACACTGGGAAAGAGCTGTTTTTCCTTTTGAATATCTCCCCACGGGGAGCTGCACCGTTCCCAGAAACACTGCAATACTGGGTCGATGCGTGGAGTGGACAGAGCAAGCCCCTAGTCCATCTCCCTGTTCCAAAAATTAATTAAAAATAATAATAAATAATATGTGTGTGTGTGTGTGTGTGTGTGTGTGTGTGTGTGTGTGTCGGTGTCAGTATCAGTCAGTCAGTCAGTGTCTCTCTCTCTCTCTCTCTCTCTCTCTCACTCAGAGCTGCTGTGGAAGGAAACTTTTTTAAAAAGAACTTGCTTATTGAAAGAAAGATGTGTCTCAAGCTGCCGGGCCCTGTCCATTCTCCTGTCAATGGCAGGACTGCTTTCACCAGGAACCCGGTTTTCTGGGTCAGAGGTTCCAGGGGACCTGTTTTGTGCGGACTTCCCTGTGTCCGTCCCTCCCTGCCTGCCTTCCCCCCAGGACTTCCTTCTGAACACCTTTGTCGTTTGAGCGAGGGCCAAAAGCCTGCCTGTGAAAGGGAAGGATCAGCCGGTCAGCCCCCTGCTGGTCGCTGCTGCCAGTGCAGCAGGCGTGCGTGTGTATTCGGCCTCGTGTCCAGGTCCCTCAGGGACTTGAGGCAGCTCTCCCCGGTGGTCTCGTGGTCAGGACCGGGCTTCGAATCCCGGTCGGGGGGGATGACTTTCTGCTGCAGATTAATTGGCACCTCTGAAAGAAAGTCTCCCCTCCTGTGCGTAATGCTCCACCCTCACCACCACCGCCGCCTTTTCCACCCCTTGACAAACAGACAGACAGACAGACAGACAGTCAGTCCAGTTCGGGAGCGCAGCTTTCATTTGGAAGCAGACCCTGCTTGTTTCAAGTCAACGACGCCAAGTTATTTTGCACTTTGAATTATATCGCTACGTGCGAGCGGCACTCAGCCTTGGAGAAGAAAAAAATACCACTGAGCTGAGAAAGTTCTTTTTAAAAAGGTTTCCTTCCACAGCAGCTCTGAGTGAGAGAGAGAGAGAGAGAGAGAGATATCAGCTTTATTCTCAGTAATAATACACACACACACACACACACACACACAGAGACACTGGGAAAGAGCTGTTTTTCCTTTTGAATATCTCCCCACGGGGAGCTGCACCGTTCCCAGAAACACTGCAATACTGGGTCGATGCGTGGAGTGGACGGAGCAAGCCCCTATTCCATCTCCCTGTTCTAAAAATCAATTAAAAATATTAATAAATAATATGTGTGTGTGTGTGTGTGTGTGTCGGTGTCAGTATCAGTCAGTCAGTCAGTGTCTCTCTCTCTCTCTCTCTCTCACTCAGAGCTGCTGTGGAAGGAAACTTTTTAAAAAAGAACTTGCTTATTGAAAGAAAGATGTGTCTCAAGCTGCCGGGCCCTGTCCATTGTCATGTTAATGGCAGGACTGCTTTCACCAGGAACCCGTTTTTCTGGGTCAGAGGTTCCAGGGGACCTGTTTTGTGCGGACTTCCCTGTGTCCGTCCCTCCCTGCCTGCCTTCCCCCCAGGACTTCCTTCTGAACACCTTTGTCGTTTAAAATAATAATAAATAATATGTGTGTGTGTGTGTCGGTGTCAGTATCAGTATCAGTCAGTCAGTGTCTCTCTCTCTCTCTCTCTCTCACACTCAGAGCTGCTGTGGAAGGAAACTTTTTTAAAAAGAACTTGCTTATTGAAAGAAAGATGTGCCTCAAGCTGCCGGGCCCTGTCCATTGTCATGTCAGTGGCAGGACTGCTTTCACCAGGAACCCTTCCCTGCCATTGCAGTGTTGATTTGGTCCTTATGCAAATTTAGGGGCGGAGCCAGCACACAAACGACCAATCACAGCAAAGTCCGCACTTTGCGAGCGCACGAGGTCGCGGCCAGCGTTCCAGTCCGCTCAGATCCAAATAAGCCCGAAAAGGAACACGCTCGATCTTAGCCAAAAGGCCGAGAAGCGATACCGCGCTCGATGCGAATTGATCTCGGGTCCTGTTTGCCCTCCCTCTTTGTTCTCTGGCTGCCGGTGTTGAAAGCAGTCTCGAAGCACTGCCGTTCTCTCCCACTCTGGCCACATTTTTTGCCACCGTTTCTAATTGCAACAGTGGATGAGTTTAAAGAAGTTGCCGTTTTTTCCTTTCTTGCCAGGATTGCTTGACAGATTGGTAAATTTGCCAGTAGGCCACCAATCAGATGGGGGAGGGTTGTGTCTCAACGGACCTCCGTCAGTCAGTCTCAGTCACTAACGAACTGCCGTGGAAGGAAACCTCTTTGAGTAAAACTAGTGACGTGACGTGTCTCACAATGAGCGAGCGAGTGAGATTGCAACGGCCAATTGAGAAAGAGGTGAGGTGCTGACAATCAGCAGCTCGTGTTGAAACATTCATTCCACGGCAGGCAAGACCAATCAAAAAAAATACTGCAGATGCTGGCTCGGCTCGGCTGGCTGGCTGGCTGGCTGGCTGGCTGGCTGGAAATGGGAAATAAAAACACAAGGCGTGTTAAAGGCTGGTTAAACTGTCGAAAGAAACAAGGCGTTAATGTTTCAGAAGCGCCTATTGAAAGACGTCTCTCAAGCTGCTCCCTGACTGGGCCCTGTCCATTGTCACGTTAATCCCAGGGCGGGGCGGGACTGCTTTGACCGGGAGACCTGTTTTCTGGGACGCAGGTGTGACATTCCAGGGAGGCACCTACTTTGTGCTGATTCGAAACGACCACGACAACGGCAACTTGCAGTTCTATATTACAACAACAACAACGCGCGTGTGGTAGTTGGGAGGGGCTGCGTTCGCGCTCTCCCCCCTGCATTGAAACTCAAAGTTCGATTTTCAATCCCATAGTCCACCAATCGGATGGGAGACGGTGTGTGTGTGTGTGTGTGTGTGTGTGTGTGTGTCAGTGTCAGTGTCAGTGTCAGTCAGTGTCTCTCTCTCTCTCTCTCTCTCTCTCACTCTTACTCAGAGCTGCTGTGGAAGGAAACCTTTTTAAAAAGAACTTGCATATTGAAAAAAAGATGTGTCTCAAGCTGCCGGGGCCCTGTCCATTGTCACGTTAATGGCAGGACGGGGCAGGACTGCTTTGACCAGGAGACCTGTTTTCTGGGACGCAGGTGTGAGATTCCAGGGGACCTGCTTTGTGCTGATTTCCCTGCCTCCCTCCCTCCCCCCCAGGACTTCCTTCTGAACACCTTTGTCGTTTAATCGAGGGCCAAAAGCCTGCCTGTGAAAGGGAAGGATCAGCCGGTCAGCCCCCTGCTGGTCGCTGCTGCCAGTGCAGCAGGCGTGCGTGTGTCCTCGGCCTCGTGTCCAGGTCCCTCAGGGACTTGAGGCAGCTCTCCCCGGTGGTCTCGTGGTCAGGACCGGGCTTCGAATCCCAGTCGGGGGGGGATGACTTTCTGCTGCAGATTAATTGGCATGAAGGAAAGTCTCCCCTCCTGAGCGTAAAGCTCCACCCTCACCACCACCACCGCCTTTTCCTCCCCTTGACAAACGGACAGACAGACAGTCAGACAGTCAGTCCAGTTCGGGAGCGCAGCTTTCATTAAGCAATGGCGTTTGTGACAACTCATCGTCTGACAGGTTGATGATTTCCCCACACGCCTCCTGCCGAATAAAAGGCTCACCCTCCCGGACACTACCCCCAGAATCACCCACCCCCCCCCCCCCGGGGTGAATATTAAGCCCGAGAACACCGACTGTAACCAACCGCAGTGAAAAGTTGAAGTGGCAACTCATTAACCAGATTTATTTTGGGCAACTCATTAACCAGATTTTTTGTTCATTTGGTTTATGAGTTGCCAAGTGTAAATCTGGTTAATGAGTTGCCACTTCAACTTTTCACTGCGGTTGGTTACAGTCGGTGTTCTCGGGCTTAATATTCGCCCCAGGGGGGGTGTATAGCGGGCGATGGCCGGTGTGGAGTGCGTTTTTTGGGGGTTGATTTTCACTTTGCCTCGCTGGTGGAATTTGTGGGAGGCAGGCAAGGGGATTGGTGTGGGCTGGTGGGCGGCAAGGGAGATGCTTGCTTCGGGGTGTTATCCTCACTTTGGTCCGCTGGTGAGAGTAGGCAGCGGCAGGCCGGCAGGCAGGCAGGCAGGCAGGCAGGCAAGTGTGATGTAGTGTGGGGTGCAGTGCAGTGCGGTGCAGTGCAGTGCTGCCCTGTCGTTTATGAAAGGTTGTAATGACACTGCTTTGCAGCTGACCATGTCCACTGATTTGTGACGCCCGTATGGAGGTTGATATCTCAGGAGGGCCGAGGCCGATTTCCTCCGGGGACGGCTCGTCGCGTGCGGCAGGACGAGGCGCAGCGGACGGTACCGAGCGCTCGGAGGTGCGGCGCTGCCCGCCGGAGGTACAGCGAAAGGCTGCAAACCGCTTTCCGCCTGCTAACTCGGCGGCCGTCAGACCGACCGACTCCGCTTTACCACCGGAGCTAGAGTCGGGCAAGGGGCACCGAAAGGTACCGGAAGGATCGCGTTCGCACGACGGGAAGTCGACTAGCGGGCCGCCGAAAGCGAGCCGGGGGCCCCCGGTTTTTCTGTCCCACCTGGAGACTGATATCTCAGGAAGGCCGAGGCCGATTTCCTCCGGGGACGGCTCGTCGCGTGCGGCAGGACGAGGCGCAGCGGACGGTACCGAGCGCTCGGAGGTGCGGCGCTGCCCGCCGGAGGTACAGCGAAAGTCTGCGAACCGCTTTCCGCCTCCTCTCACCGCACGGCTCTCCTTTTCACCCACTGGCGGATTTTCACCCTCCGACTGCTCGCTACCGTCCGCTGCGCCTGGTCCGGGCCCTGTCCATTGTCATGTTAATGGCAGGGCGGGGCAGGACTGCTTTCACCAGGAACCCGGTTTTCTGGGTCAGAGGTTCCAGGGGACCTGTTTTGTGCGGACTTCCCTGTGTCCGTCCCTCCCTGCCTGCCTTCCCCCCAGGACTTCCTTCTGAACACCTTTGTCGTTTAAAATAATAATAAATAATATGTGTGTGTGTGTGTGTGTGTCGGTGTCAGTATCAGTCAGTCAGTCAGTCTCTCTCTCTCTCTCTCTCTCTCTCTCTCACTCAGAGCTGCTGTGGAAGGAAACTTTTTTAAAAAGAACTTGCTTATTGAAAGAAAGATGTGTCTCAAGCTGCCGGGCCCTGTCCATTGTCATGTCAATGGCAGGACTGCTTTCACCAGGAACCCGGTTTTCTGGGTCAGAGGTTCCAGGGGACCTGTTTTGTGCGGACTTCCCTGTGTCCGTCCCTCCCTGCCTGCCTTCCCCCCAGGACTTCCTTCTGAACACCTTTGTCGTTTAAAATAATAATAAATAATATGTGTGTGTGTGTGTGTGTGTGTCGGTGTCAGTCAGTGAGTCAGTGTCTCTCTCTCTCTCTCTCTCTCTCTCTCTCTCACTCAGAGCTGCTGTGGAAGGAAACTTTTTTAAAAAGAACTTGCTTATTGAAAGAAAGATGTGTCTCAAGCTGCCGGGTCCTGTCCATTGTCCTGTCAATGGCAGGACTGCTTTCACCAGGAACCCGGTTTTGTGGGTCAGAGGTTCCAGGGGACCTGTTTTGTGCGGACTTCCCTGTGTCCGTCCCTCCCTGCCTGCCTTCCCCCCAGGACTTCCTTCTGAACACCTTTGTCGTTTCAGCGAGGGCCAAAAGCCTGCCTGTGAAAGGGAAGGATCAGCCGGTCAGCCCCCTGTTGGTCGCTGCTGCCAGTGCAGCAGGCGTGCGTGTGTATTCGGCCTCGTGTCCAGGTCCCTCAGGGACTTGAGGCATCTCTCCCCGGTGGTCTCGTGGTCAGGACCGGGCTTCGAATCCCGGTCGGGGGGGATGGCTTTCTGCTGCAGATTAATTGGCACCTCTGAAAGAAAGTCTCCCCTCCTGAGCGTAAAGCTCCACCCTCACCACCACCGCCACCTTTTCCACCCCTTGACAAACAGACAGACAGACAGACAGTCAGTCAGTCCAGTTCGGGAGCGCAGCTTTCATTTGGAAGCAGACCCTGCTTGTTTAAAGTCAACGACGCCAAGTTATTTTGCACTTTGAATTATATCGCTACGTGCGAGCGGCACTCAGCCTTGGAGAAGAAAAAAATACCACTGAGCTGAGAAAGGTCTTTTTAAAACGGTTTCCTTCCACAGCAGCTCTGAGTGTAAGAGAGAGAGAGAGAGAGAGAGAGAGATATCAGCTTTATTCTCAGTAATAAAACACACACACACACACACACACACAGACACTGGGAAAGAGCTGTTTTTCCTTTTGAATATCTCCCCACGGGGAGCTGCACCGTTCCCAGAAACACTGCAATACTGGGTCGATGCGTGGAGTGGACAGAGCAAGCCCCTAGTCCATCTCCCTGTTCCAAAAATTAATTAAAAATAATAATAAATAATATGTGTGTGTGTGTGTGTGTGTGTGTGTGTGTGTGTGTGTGTCGGTGTCAGTATCAGTCAGTCAGTCAGTGTCTCTCTCTCTCTCTCTCTCTCTCTCTCACTCAGAGCTGCTGTGGAAGGAAACTTTTTTAAAAAGAACTTGCTTATTGAAAGAAAGATGTGTCTCAAGCTGCCGGGCCCTGTCCATTCTCCTGTCAATGGCAGGACTGCTTTCACCAGGAACCCGGTTTTCTGGGTCAGAGGTTCCAGGGGACCTGTTTTGTGCGGACTTCCCTGTGTCCGTCCCTCCCTGCCTGCCTTCCCCCCAGGACTTCCTTCTGAACACCTTTGTCGTTTGAGCGAGGGCCAAAAGCCTGCCTGTGAAAGGGAAGGATCAGCCGGTCAGCCCCCTGCTGGTCGCTGCTGCCAGTGCAGCAGGCGTGCGTGTGTATTCGGCCTCGTGTCCAGGTCCCTCAGGGACTTGAGGCAGCTCTCCCCGGTGGTCTCGTGGTCAGGACCGGGCTTCGAATCCCGGTCGGGGGGGATGACTTTCTGCTGCAGATTAATTGGCACCTCTGAAAGAAAGTCTCCCCTCCTGTGCGTAATGCTCCACCCTCACCACCACCGCCGCCTTTTCCACCCCTTGACAAACAGACAGACAGACAGACAGACAGTCAGTCCAGTTCGGGAGCGCAGCTTTCATTTGGAAGCAGACCCTGCTTGTTTCAAGTCAACGACGCCAAGTTATTTTGCACTTTGAATTATATCGCTACGTGCGAGCGGCACTCAGCCTTGGAGAAGAAAAAAATACCACTGAGCTGAGAAAGTTCTTTTTAAAAAGGTTTCCTTCCACAGCAGCTCTGAGTGAGAGAGAGAGAGAGAGAGAGAGATATCAGCTTTATTCTCAGTAATAATACACACACACACACACACACACACACAGAGACACTGGGAAAGAGCTGTTTTTCCTTTTGAATATCTCCCCACGGGGAGCTGCACCGTTCCCAGAAACACTGCAATACTGGGTCGATGCGTGGAGTGGACGGAGCAAGCCCCTATTCCATCTCCCTGTTCTAAAAATCAATTAAAAATATTAATAAATAATATGTGTGTGTGTGTGTGTGTGTGTCGGTGTCAGTATCAGTCAGTCAGTCAGTGTCTCTCTCTCTCTCTCTCTCTCACTCAGAGCTGCTGTGGAAGGAAACTTTTTAAAAAAGAACTTGCTTATTGAAAGAAAGATGTGTCTCAAGCTGCCGGGCCCTGTCCATTGTCATGTTAATGGCAGGACTGCTTTCACCAGGAACCCGTTTTTCTGGGTCAGAGGTTCCAGGGGACCTGTTTTGTGCGGACTTCCCTGTGTCCGTCCCTCCCTGCCTGCCTTCCCCCCAGGACTTCCTTCTGAACACCTTTGTCGTTTAAAATAATAATAAATAATATGTGTGTGTGTGTGTCGGTGTCAGTATCAGTATCAGTCAGTCAGTGTCTCTCTCTCTCTCTCTCTCTCACACTCAGAGCTGCTGTGGAAGGAAACTTTTTTAAAAAGAACTTGCTTATTGAAAGAAAGATGTGCCTCAAGCTGCCGGGCCCTGTCCATTGTCATGTCAGTGGCAGGACTGCTTTCACCAGGAACCCTTCCCTGCCATTGCAGTGTTGATTTGGTCCTTATGCAAATTTAGGGGCGGAGCCAGCACACAAACGACCAATCACAGCAAAGTCCGCACTTTGCGAGCGCACGAGGTCGCGGCCAGCGTTCCAGTCCGCTCAGATCCAAATAAGCCCGAAAAGGAACACGCTCGATCTTAGCCAAAAGGCCGAGAAGCGATACCGCGCTCGATGCGAATTGATCTCGGGTCCTGTTTGCCCTCCCTCTTTGTTCTCTGGCTGCCGGTGTTGAAAGCAGTCTCGAAGCACTGCCGTTCTCTCCCACTCTGGCCACATTTTTTGCCACCGTTTCTAATTGCAACAGTGGATGAGTTTAAAGAAGTTGCCGTTTTTTCCTTTCTTGCCAGGATTGCTTGACAGATTGGTAAATTTGCCAGTAGGCCACCAATCAGATGGGGGAGGGTTGTGTCTCAACGGACCTCCGTCAGTCAGTCTCAGTCACTAACGAACTGCCGTGGAAGGAAACCTCTTTGAGTAAAACTAGTGACGTGACGTGTCTCACAATGAGCGAGCGAGTGAGATTGCAACGGCCAATTGAGAAAGAGGTGAGGTGCTGACAATCAGCAGCTCGTGTTGAAACATTCATTCCACGGCAGGCAAGACCAATCAAAAAAAATACTGCAGATGCTGGCTCGGCTCGGCTGGCTGGCTGGCTGGCTGGCTGGCTGGCTGGAAATGGGAAATAAAAACACAAGGCGTGTTAAAGGCTGGTTAAACTGTCGAAAGAAACAAGGCGTTAATGTTTCAGAAGCGCCTATTGAAAGACGTCTCTCAAGCTGCTCCCTGACTGGGCCCTGTCCATTGTCACGTTAATCCCAGGGCGGGGCGGGACTGCTTTGACCGGGAGACCTGTTTTCTGGGACGCAGGTGTGACATTCCAGGGAGGCACCTACTTTGTGCTGATTCGAAACGACCACGACAACGGCAACTTGCAGTTCTATATTACAACAACAACAACGCGCGTGTGGTAGTTGGGAGGGGCTGCGTTCGCGCTCTCCCCCCTGCATTGAAACTCAAAGTTCGATTTTCAATCCCATAGTCCACCAATCGGATGGGAGACGGTGTGTGTGTGTGTGTGTGTGTGTGTGTGTGTGTCAGTGTCAGTGTCAGTGTCAGTCAGTGTCTCTCTCTCTCTCTCTCTCTCTCTCACTCTTACTCAGAGCTGCTGTGGAAGGAAACCTTTTTAAAAAGAACTTGCATATTGAAAAAAAGATGTGTCTCAAGCTGCCGGGGCCCTGTCCATTGTCACGTTAATGGCAGGACGGGGCAGGACTGCTTTGACCAGGAGACCTGTTTTCTGGGACGCAGGTGTGAGATTCCAGGGGACCTGCTTTGTGCTGATTTCCCTGCCTCCCTCCCTCCCCCCCAGGACTTCCTTCTGAACACCTTTGTCGTTTAATCGAGGGCCAAAAGCCTGCCTGTGAAAGGGAAGGATCAGCCGGTCAGCCCCCTGCTGGTCGCTGCTGCCAGTGCAGCAGGCGTGCGTGTGTCCTCGGCCTCGTGTCCAGGTCCCTCAGGGACTTGAGGCAGCTCTCCCCGGTGGTCTCGTGGTCAGGACCGGGCTTCGAATCCCAGTCGGGGGGGGATGACTTTCTGCTGCAGATTAATTGGCATGAAGGAAAGTCTCCCCTCCTGAGCGTAAAGCTCCACCCTCACCACCACCACCGCCTTTTCCTCCCCTTGACAAACGGACAGACAGACAGTCAGACAGTCAGTCCAGTTCGGGAGCGCAGCTTTCATTAAGCAATGGCGTTTGTGACAACTCATCGTCTGACAGGTTGATGATTTCCCCACACGCCTCCTGCCGAATAAAAGGCTCACCCTCCCGGACACTACCCCCAGAATCACCCACCCCCCCCCCCCCGGGGTGAATATTAAGCCCGAGAACACCGACTGTAACCAACCGCAGTGAAAAGTTGAAGTGGCAACTCATTAACCAGATTTATTTTGGGCAACTCATTAACCAGATTTTTTGTTCATTTGGTTTATGAGTTGCCAAGTGTAAATCTGGTTAATGAGTTGCCACTTCAACTTTTCACTGCGGTTGGTTACAGTCGGTGTTCTCGGGCTTAATATTCGCCCCAGGGGGGGTGTATAGCGGGCGATGGCCGGTGTGGAGTGCGTTTTTTGGGGGTTGATTTTCACTTTGCCTCGCTGGTGGAATTTGTGGGAGGCAGGCAAGGGGATTGGTGTGGGCTGGTGGGCGGCAAGGGAGATGCTTGCTTCGGGGTGTTATCCTCACTTTGGTCCGCTGGTGAGAGTAGGCAGCGGCAGGCCGGCAGGCAGGCAGGCAGGCAGGCAGGCAAGTGTGATGTAGTGTGGGGTGCAGTGCAGTGCGGTGCAGTGCAGTGCTGCCCTGTCGTTTATGAAAGGTTGTAATGACACTGCTTTGCAGCTGACCATGTCCACTGATTTGTGACGCCCGTATGGAGGTTGATATCTCAGGAGGGCCGAGGCCGATTTCCTCCGGGGACGGCTCGTCGCGTGCGGCAGGACGAGGCGCAGCGGACGGTACCGAGCGCTCGGAGGTGCGGCGCTGCCCGCCGGAGGTACAGCGAAAGGCTGCAAACCGCTTTCCGCCTGCTAACTCGGCGGCCGTCAGACCGACCGACTCCGCTTTACCACCGGAGCTAGAGTCGGGCAAGGGGCACCGAAAGGTACCGGAAGGATCGCGTTCGCACGACGGGAAGTCGACTAGCGGGCCGCCGAAAGCGAGCCGGGGGCCCCCGGTTTTTCTGTCCCACCTGGAGACTGATATCTCAGGAAGGCCGAGGCCGATTTCCTCCGGGGACGGCTCGTCGCGTGCGGCAGGACGAGGCGCAGCGGACGGTACCGAGCGCTCGGAGGTGCGGCGCTGCCCGCCGGAGGTACAGCGAAAGTCTGCGAACCGCTTTCCGCCTCCTCTCACCGCACGGCTCTCCTTTTCACCCACTGGCGGATTTTCACCCTCCGACTGCTCGCTACCGTCCGCTGCGCCTGGTCCGGGCCCTGTCCATTGTCATGTTAATGGCAGGGCGGGGCAGGACTGCTTTCACCAGGAACCCGGTTTTCTGGGTCAGAGGTTCCAGGGGACCTGTTTTGTGCGGACTTCCCTGTGTCCGTCCCTCCCTGCCTGCCTTCCCCCCAGGACTTCCTTCTGAACACCTTTGTCGTTTAAAATAATAATAAATAATATGTGTGTGTGTGTGTGTGTGTCGGTGTCAGTATCAGTCAGTCAGTCAGTCTCTCTCTCTCTCTCTCTCTCTCTCTCTCACTCAGAGCTGCTGTGGAAGGAAACTTTTTTAAAAAGAACTTGCTTATTGAAAGAAAGATGTGTCTCAAGCTGCCGGGCCCTGTCCATTGTCATGTCAATGGCAGGACTGCTTTCACCAGGAACCCGGTTTTCTGGGTCACAGAGGTTCCAGGGGACCTGTTTTGTGCGGACTTCCCTGTGTCCGTCCCTCCCTGCCTGCCTTCCCCCCAGGACTTCCTTCTGAACACCTTTGTCGTTTAAAATAATAATAAATAATATGTGTGTGTGTGTGTGTGTGTGTCGGTGTCAGTCAGTGAGTCAGTGTCTCTCTCTCTCTCTCTCTCTCTCTCTCTCTCTCACTCAGAGCTGCTGTGGAAGGAAACTTTTTTAAAAAGAACTTGCTTATTGAAAGAAAGATGTGTCTCAAGCTGCCGGGTCCTGTCCATTGTCCTGTCAATGGCAGGACTGCTTTCACCAGGAACCCGGTTTTGTGGGTCAGAGGTTCCAGGGGACCTGTTTTGTGCGGACTTCCCTGTGTCCGTCCCTCCCTGCCTGCCTTCCCCCCAGGACTTCCTTCTGAACACCTTTGTCGTTTCAGCGAGGGCCAAAAGCCTGCCTGTGAAAGGGAAGGATCAGCCGGTCAGCCCCCTGTTGGTCGCTGCTGCCAGTGCAGCAGGCGTGCGTGTGTATTCGGCCTCGTGTCCAGGTCCCTCAGGGACTTGAGGCATCTCTCCCCGGTGGTCTCGTGGTCAGGACCGGGCTTCGAATCCCGGTCGGGGGGGATGGCTTTCTGCTGCAGATTAATTGGCACCTCTGAAAGAAAGTCTCCCCTCCTGAGCGTAAAGCTCCACCCTCACCACCACCGCCACCTTTTCCACCCCTTGACAAACAGACAGACAGACAGACAGTCAGTCAGTCCAGTTCGGGAGCGCAGCTTTCATTTGGAAGCAGACCCTGCTTGTTTAAAGTCAACGACGCCAAGTTATTTTGCACTTTGAATTATATCGCTACGTGCGAGCGGCACTCAGCCTTGGAGAAGAAAAAAATACCACTGAGCTGAGAAAGGTCTTTTTAAAACGGTTTCCTTCCACAGCAGCTCTGAGTGTAAGAGAGAGAGAGAGAGAGAGAGAGAGATATCAGCTTTATTCTCAGTAATAAAACACACACACACACACACACACACAGACACTGGGAAAGAGCTGTTTTTCCTTTTGAATATCTCCCCACGGGGAGCTGCACCGTTCCCAGAAACACTGCAATACTGGGTCGATGCGTGGAGTGGACAGAGCAAGCCCCTAGTCCATCTCCCTGTTCCAAAAATTAATTAAAAATAATAATAAATAATATGTGTGTGTGTGTGTGTGTGTGTGTGTGTGTGTGTGTGTGTCGGTGTCAGTATCAGTCAGTCAGTCAGTGTCTCTCTCTCTCTCTCTCTCTCTCTCTCACTCAGAGCTGCTGTGGAAGGAAACTTTTTTAAAAAGAACTTGCTTATTGAAAGAAAGATGTGTCTCAAGCTGCCGGGCCCTGTCCATTCTCCTGTCAATGGCAGGACTGCTTTCACCAGGAACCCGGTTTTCTGGGTCAGAGGTTCCAGGGGACCTGTTTTGTGCGGACTTCCCTGTGTCCGTCCCTCCCTGCCTGCCTTCCCCCCAGGACTTCCTTCTGAACACCTTTGTCGTTTGAGCGAGGGCCAAAAGCCTGCCTGTGAAAGGGAAGGATCAGCCGGTCAGCCCCCTGCTGGTCGCTGCTGCCAGTGCAGCAGGCGTGCGTGTGTATTCGGCCTCGTGTCCAGGTCCCTCAGGGACTTGAGGCAGCTCTCCCCGGTGGTCTCGTGGTCAGGACCGGGCTTCGAATCCCGGTCGGGGGGGATGACTTTCTGCTGCAGATTAATTGGCACCTCTGAAAGAAAGTCTCCCCTCCTGTGCGTAATGCTCCACCCTCACCACCACCGCCGCCTTTTCCACCCCTTGACAAACAGACAGACAGACAGACAGACAGTCAGTCCAGTTCGGGAGCGCAGCTTTCATTTGGAAGCAGACCCTGCTTGTTTCAAGTCAACGACGCCAAGTTATTTTGCACTTTGAATTATATCGCTACGTGCGAGCGGCACTCAGCCTTGGAGAAGAAAAAAATACCACTGAGCTGAGAAAGTTCTTTTTAAAAAGGTTTCCTTCCACAGCAGCTCTGAGTGAGAGAGAGAGAGAGAGAGAGAGATATCAGCTTTATTCTCAGTAATAATACACACACACACACACACACACACACAGAGACACTGGGAAAGAGCTGTTTTTCCTTTTGAATATCTCCCCACGGGGAGCTGCACCGTTCCCAGAAACACTGCAATACTGGGTCGATGCGTGGAGTGGACGGAGCAAGCCCCTATTCCATCTCCCTGTTCTAAAAATCAATTAAAAATATTAATAAATAATATGTGTGTGTGTGTGTGTGTGTGTCGGTGTCAGTATCAGTCAGTCAGTCAGTGTCTCTCTCTCTCTCTCTCTCTCACTCAGAGCTGCTGTGGAAGGAAACTTTTTAAAAAAGAACTTGCTTATTGAAAGAAAGATGTGTCTCAAGCTGCCGGGCCCTGTCCATTGTCATGTTAATGGCAGGACTGCTTTCACCAGGAACCCGTTTTTCTGGGTCAGAGGTTCCAGGGGACCTGTTTTGTGCGGACTTCCCTGTGTCCGTCCCTCCCTGCCTGCCTTCCCCCCAGGACTTCCTTCTGAACACCTTTGTCGTTTAAAATAATAATAAATAATATGTGTGTGTGTGTGTCGGTGTCAGTATCAGTATCAGTCAGTCAGTGTCTCTCTCTCTCTCTCTCTCTCACACTCAGAGCTGCTGTGGAAGGAAACTTTTTTAAAAAGAACTTGCTTATTGAAAGAAAGATGTGCCTCAAGCTGCCGGGCCCTGTCCATTGTCATGTCAGTGGCAGGACTGCTTTCACCAGGAACCCTTCCCTGCCATTGCAGTGTTGATTTGGTCCTTATGCAAATTTAGGGGCGGAGCCAGCACACAAACGACCAATCACAGCAAAGTCCGCACTTTGCGAGCGCACGAGGTCGCGGCCAGCGTTCCAGTCCGCTCAGATCCAAATAAGCCCGAAAAGGAACACGCTCGATCTTAGCCAAAAGGCCGAGAAGCGATACCGCGCTCGATGCGAATTGATCTCGGGTCCTGTTTGCCCTCCCTCTTTGTTCTCTGGCTGCCGGTGTTGAAAGCAGTCTCGAAGCACTGCCGTTCTCTCCCACTCTGGCCACATTTTTTGCCACCGTTTCTAATTGCAACAGTGGATGAGTTTAAAGAAGTTGCCGTTTTTTCCTTTCTTGCCAGGATTGCTTGACAGATTGGTAAATTTGCCAGTAGGCCACCAATCAGATGGGGGAGGGTTGTGTCTCAACGGACCTCCGTCAGTCAGTCTCAGTCACTAACGAACTGCCGTGGAAGGAAACCTCTTTGAGTAAAACTAGTGACGTGACGTGTCTCACAATGAGCGAGCGAGTGAGATTGCAACGGCCAATTGAGAAAGAGGTGAGGTGCTGACAATCAGCAGCTCGTGTTGAAACATTCATTCCACGGCAGGCAAGACCAATCAAAAAAAATACTGCAGATGCTGGCTCGGCTCGGCTGGCTGGCTGGCTGGCTGGCTGGCTGGCTGGAAATGGGAAATAAAAACACAAGGCGTGTTAAAGGCTGGTTAAACTGTCGAAAGAAACAAGGCGTTAATGTTTCAGAAGCGCCTATTGAAAGACGTCTCTCAAGCTGCTCCCTGACTGGGCCCTGTCCATTGTCACGTTAATCCCAGGGCGGGGCGGGACTGCTTTGACCGGGAGACCTGTTTTCTGGGACGCAGGTGTGACATTCCAGGGAGGCACCTACTTTGTGCTGATTCGAAACGACCACGACAACGGCAACTTGCAGTTCTATATTACAACAACAACAACGCGCGTGTGGTAGTTGGGAGGGGCTGCGTTCGCGCTCTCCCCCCTGCATTGAAACTCAAAGTTCGATTTTCAATCCCATAGTCCACCAATCGGATGGGAGACGGTGTGTGTGTGTGTGTGTGTGTGTGTGTGTGTGTCAGTGTCAGTGTCAGTGTCAGTCAGTGTCTCTCTCTCTCTCTCTCTCTCTCTCACTCTTACTCAGAGCTGCTGTGGAAGGAAACCTTTTTAAAAAGAACTTGCATATTGAAAAAAAGATGTGTCTCAAGCTGCCGGGGCCCTGTCCATTGTCACGTTAATGGCAGGACGGGGCAGGACTGCTTTGACCAGGAGACCTGTTTTCTGGGACGCAGGTGTGAGATTCCAGGGGACCTGCTTTGTGCTGATTTCCCTGCCTCCCTCCCTCCCCCCCAGGACTTCCTTCTGAACACCTTTGTCGTTTAATCGAGGGCCAAAAGCCTGCCTGTGAAAGGGAAGGATCAGCCGGTCAGCCCCCTGCTGGTCGCTGCTGCCAGTGCAGCAGGCGTGCGTGTGTCCTCGGCCTCGTGTCCAGGTCCCTCAGGGACTTGAGGCAGCTCTCCCCGGTGGTCTCGTGGTCAGGACCGGGCTTCGAATCCCAGTCGGGGGGGGATGACTTTCTGCTGCAGATTAATTGGCATGAAGGAAAGTCTCCCCTCCTGAGCGTAAAGCTCCACCCTCACCACCACCACCGCCTTTTCCTCCCCTTGACAAACGGACAGACAGACAGTCAGACAGTCAGTCCAGTTCGGGAGCGCAGCTTTCATTAAGCAATGGCGTTTGTGACAACTCATCGTCTGACAGGTTGATGATTTCCCCACACGCCTCCTGCCGAATAAAAGGCTCACCCTCCCGGACACTACCCCCAGAATCACCCACCCCCCCCCCCCCGGGGTGAATATTAAGCCCGAGAACACCGACTGTAACCAACCGCAGTGAAAAGTTGAAGTGGCAACTCATTAACCAGATTTATTTTGGGCAACTCATTAACCAGATTTTTTGTTCATTTGGTTTATGAGTTGCCAAGTGTAAATCTGGTTAATGAGTTGCCACTTCAACTTTTCACTGCGGTTGGTTACAGTCGGTGTTCTCGGGCTTAATATTCGCCCCAGGGGGGGTGTATAGCGGGCGATGGCCGGTGTGGAGTGCGTTTTTTGGGGGTTGATTTTCACTTTGCCTCGCTGGTGGAATTTGTGGGAGGCAGGCAAGGGGATTGGTGTGGGCTGGTGGGCGGCAAGGGAGATGCTTGCTTCGGGGTGTTATCCTCACTTTGGTCCGCTGGTGAGAGTAGGCAGCGGCAGGCCGGCAGGCAGGCAGGCAGGCAGGCAGGCAAGTGTGATGTAGTGTGGGGTGCAGTGCAGTGCGGTGCAGTGCAGTGCTGCCCTGTCGTTTATGAAAGGTTGTAATGACACTGCTTTGCAGCTGACCATGT
>NW_027139408.1:112500-115000 GCF_035084215.1 Heptranchias perlo
GTGTGTGTGTGTCGGTGTCAGTATCAGTCAGTCAGTCAGTGTCTCTCTCTCTCTCTCTCTCTCTCTCACTCAGAGCTGCTGTGGAAGGAAACTTTTTTAAAAAGGACTTGCATATTGAAAGAAAGATGTGTCTCAAGCTGCCGGGCCCTGTCCATTGTCATGTCAGTGGCAGGACTGCTTTCACCAGGAACCCTTCCCTGCCATTGCAGTGTTGATTTGGTCCTTATGCAAATTTAGGGGCGGAGCCAGCACACAAACGACCAATCACAGCAAAGTCCGCACTTTGCGAGCGCACGAGGTCGCGGCCAGCGTTCCAGTCCGCTCAGATCCAAATAAGCCCGAAAAGGAACACGCTCGATCTTAGCCAAAAGGCCGAGAAGCGATACCGCGCTCGATGCGAATTGATCTCGGGTCCTGTTTGCCCTCCCTCTTTGTTCTCTGGCTGCCGGTGTTGAAAGCAGTCTCGAAGCACTGCCGTTCTCTCCCACTCTGGCCACATTTTTTGCCACCGTTTCTAATTGCAACAGTGGATGAGTTTAAAGAAGTTGCCGTTTTTTCCTTTCTTGCCAGGATTGCTTGACAGATTGGTAAATTTGCCAGTAGGCCACCAATCAGATGGGGGAGGGTTGTGTCTCAACGGACCTCCGTCAGTCAGTCTCAGTCACTAACGAACTGCCGTGGAAGGAAACCTCTTTGAGTAAAACTAGTGACGTGGCGTGTCTCACAGCGAGTGAGTGAGATTGCAACGGCCAATTGAGAAAGAGGTGAGGTGCTGACAATCAGCAGCTCGTGTTGAAACATTCATTCCACGGCAGGCAAGACCAATCAAAAAAAATACTGCAGATGCTGGCTCGGCTCGGCTGGCTGGCTGGCTGGCTGGAAATGGGAAATAAAAACACAAGGCGTGTTAAAGGCTGGTTAAACTGTCGAAAGAAACAAGGCGTTAATGTTTCAGAAGCGCCTATTGAAAGACGTCTCTCAAGCTGCTCCCTGACTGGGCCCTGTCCGTTGTCATGTTAATCGCTGGTTAAACTGTCGGAAGAAACAAGGCGTTAATGTTTCAGAAGTGCCTATTGAAAGGTGTCTCTCAAGCTGCTCCCTGACTGGGCCCTGTCCGTTGTCATGTTAATCCCAGGGCGGGGGCGGGACTGCTTTGACCGGGAGACCTGTTTTCTGGGACGCAGGTGTGACATTCCAGGGAGGCACCTACTTTGTGCTGATTCGAAACGACCACGACAACGGCAACTTGCAGTTCTATATTACAACAACAACAACGCGCGTGTGGTAGTTGGGAGGGGCTGCGTTCGCGCTCTCCCCCCTGCATTGAAACTCAAAGTTCGATTTTCAATCCCATAGTCCACCAATCGGATGGGAGACGGTGTGTGTGTGTGTGTGTGTGTGTGTGTGTGTGTGTGTGTGTGTCAGTGTCAGTGTCAGTCAGTCTCTCTCTCTCTCTCTCTCTCTCTCTCACTCTTACTCAGAGCTGCTGTGGAAGGAAACCTTTTTAAAAAGAACTTGCATATTGAAAAAAAGATGTGTCTCAAGCTGCCGGGGCCCTGTCCATTGTCACGTTAATGGCAGGACGGGGCAGGACTGCTTTGACCAGGAGACCTGTTTTCTGGGACGCAGGTGTGAGATTCCAGGGGACCTGCTTTGTGCTGATTTCCCTGCCTCCCTCCCTCCCCCCCAGGACTTCCTTCTGAACACCTTTGTCGTTTAATCGAGGGCCAAAAGCCTGCCTGTGAAAGGGAAGGATCAGCCGGTCAGCCCCCTGCTGGTCGCTGCTGCCAGTGCAGCAGGCGTGCGTGTGTCCTCGGCCTCGTGTCCAGGTCCCTCAGGGACTTGAGGCAGCTCTCCCCGGTGGTCTCGTGGTCAGGACCGGGCTTCGAATCCCAGTCGGGGGGGGATGACTTTCTGCTGCAGATTAATTGGCATGAAGGAAAGTCTCCCCTCCTGAGCGTAAAGCTCCACCCTCACCACCACCACCGCCTTTTCCTCCCCTTGACAAACGGACAGACAGACAGTCAGACAGTCAGTCCAGTTCGGGAGCGCAGCTTTCATTAAGCAATGGCGTTTGTGACAACTCATCGTCTGACAGGTTGATGATTTCCCCACACGCCTCCTGCCGAATAAAAGGCTCACCCTCCCGGACACTACCCCCAGAATCACCCACCCCCCCCCCCCCGGGGTGAATATTAAGCCCGAGAACACCGACTGTAACCAACCGCAGTGAAAAGTTGAAGTGGCAACTCATTAACCAGATTTATTTTGGGCAACTCATTAACCAGATTTTTTGTTCATTTGGTTTATGAGTTGCCAAGTGTAAATCTGGTTAATGAGTTGCCACTTCAACTTTTCACTGCGGTTGGTTACAGTCGGTGTTCTCGGGCTTAATATTCGCCCCAGGGGGGGTGTATAGCGGGCGATGGCCGGTGTGGAGTGCGTTTTTTGGGGGTTGATTTTCACTTTGCCTCGCTGGTGGAATTTGTGGGAGGCAGGC
>NW_027139408.1:127500-135000 GCF_035084215.1 Heptranchias perlo
TCAGAAGTGCCTATTGAAAGGTGTCTCTCAAGCTGCTCCCTGACTGGGCCCTGTCCGTTGTCATGTTAATCCCAGGGCGGGGGCGGGACTGCTTTGACCGGGAGACCTGTTTTCTGGGACGCAGGTGTGACATTCCAGGGAGGCACCTACTTTGTGCTGATTCGAAACGACCACGACAACGGCAACTTGCAGTTCTATATTACAACAACAACAACGCGCGTGTGGTAGTTGGGAGGGGCTGCGTTCGCGCTCTCCCCCCTGCATTGAAACTCAAAGTTCGATTTTCAATCCCATAGTCCACCAATCGGATGGGAGACGGTGTGTGTGTGTGTGTGTGTGTGTGTGTGTGTGTGTGTGTGTGTCAGTGTCAGTGTCAGTCAGTCTCTCTCTCTCTCTCTCTCTCTCTCTCACTCTTACTCAGAGCTGCTGTGGAAGGAAACCTTTTTAAAAAGAACTTGCATATTGAAAAAAAGATGTGTCTCAAGCTGCCGGGGCCCTGTCCATTGTCACGTTAATGGCAGGACGGGGCAGGACTGCTTTGACCAGGAGACCTGTTTTCTGGGACGCAGGTGTGAGATTCCAGGGGACCTGCTTTGTGCTGATTTCCCTGCCTCCCTCCCTCCCCCCCAGGACTTCCTTCTGAACACCTTTGTCGTTTAATCGAGGGCCAAAAGCCTGCCTGTGAAAGGGAAGGATCAGCCGGTCAGCCCCCTGCTGGTCGCTGCTGCCAGTGCAGCAGGCGTGCGTGTGTCCTCGGCCTCGTGTCCAGGTCCCTCAGGGACTTGAGGCAGCTCTCCCCGGTGGTCTCGTGGTCAGGACCGGGCTTCGAATCCCAGTCGGGGGGGGATGACTTTCTGCTGCAGATTAATTGGCATGAAGGAAAGTCTCCCCTCCTGAGCGTAAAGCTCCACCCTCACCACCACCACCGCCTTTTCCTCCCCTTGACAAACGGACAGACAGACAGTCAGACAGTCAGTCCAGTTCGGGAGCGCAGCTTTCATTAAGCAATGGCGTTTGTGACAACTCATCGTCTGACAGGTTGATGATTTCCCCACACGCCTCCTGCCGAATAAAAGGCTCACCCTCCCGGACACTACCCCCAGAATCACCCACCCCCCCCCCCCCGGGGTGAATATTAAGCCCGAGAACACCGACTGTAACCAACCGCAGTGAAAAGTTGAAGTGGCAACTCATTAACCAGATTTATTTTGGGCAACTCATTAACCAGATTTTTTGTTCATTTGGTTTATGAGTTGCCAAGTGTAAATCTGGTTAATGAGTTGCCACTTCAACTTTTCACTGCGGTTGGTTACAGTCGGTGTTCTCGGGCTTAATATTCGCCCCAGGGGGGGTGTATAGCGGGCGATGGCCGGTGTGGAGTGCGTTTTTTGGGGGTTGATTTTCACTTTGCCTCGCTGGTGGAATTTGTGGGAGGCAGGCAAGGGGATTGGTGTGGGCTGGTGGGCGGCAAGGGAGATGCTTGCTTCGGGGTGTTATCCTCACTTTGGTCCGCTGGTGAGAGTAGGCAGCGGCAGGCCGGCAGGCAGGCAGGCAGGCAGGCAGGCAAGTGTGATGTAGTGTGGGGTGCAGTGCAGTGCGGTGCAGTGCAGTGCTGCCCTGTCGTTTATGAAAGGTTGTAATGACACTGCTTTGCAGCTGACCATGTCCACTGATTTGTGACGCCCGTATGGAGGTTGATATCTCAGGAGGGCCGAGGCCGATTTCCTCCGGGGACGGCTCGTCGCGTGCGGCAGGACGAGGCGCAGCGGACGGTACCGAGCGCTCGGAGGTGCGGCGCTGCCCGCCGGAGGTACAGCGAAAGGCTGCAAACCGCTTTCCGCCTGCTAACTCGGCGGCCGTCAGACCGACCGACTCCGCTTTACCACCGGAGCTAGAGTCGGGCAAGGGGCACCGAAAGGTACCGGAAGGATCGCGTTCGCACGACGGGAAGTCGACTAGCGGGCCGCCGAAAGCGAGCCGGGGGCCCCCGGTTTTTCTGTCCCACCTGGAGACTGATATCTCAGGAAGGCCGAGGCCGATTTCCTCCGGGGACGGCTCGTCGCGTGCGGCAGGACGAGGCGCAGCGGACGGTACCGAGCGCTCGGAGGTGCGGCGCTGCCCGCCGGAGGTACAGCGAAAGTCTGCGAACCGCTTTCCGCCTCCTCTCACCGCACGGCTCTCCTTTTCACCCACTGGCGGATTTTCACCCTCCGACTGCTCGCTACCGTCCGCTGCGCCTGGTCCGGGCCCTGTCCATTGTCATGTTAATGGCAGGGCGGGGCAGGACTGCTTTCACCAGGAACCCGGTTTTCTGGGTCAGAGGTTCCAGGGGACCTGTTTTGTGCGGACTTCCCTGTGTCCGTCCCTCCCTGCCTGCCTTCCCCCCAGGACTTCCTTCTGAACACCTTTGTCGTTTAAAATAATAATAAATAATATGTGTGTGTGTGTGTGTGTGTCGGTGTCAGTATCAGTCAGTCAGTCAGTCTCTCTCTCTCTCTCTCTCTCTCTCTCTCACTCAGAGCTGCTGTGGAAGGAAACTTTTTTAAAAAGAACTTGCTTATTGAAAGAAAGATGTGTCTCAAGCTGCCGGGCCCTGTCCATTGTCATGTCAATGGCAGGACTGCTTTCACCAGGAACCCGGTTTTCTGGGTCAGAGGTTCCAGGGGACCTGTTTTGTGCGGACTTCCCTGTGTCCGTCCCTCCCTGCCTGCCTTCCCCCCAGGACTTCCTTCTGAACACCTTTGTCGTTTAAAATAATAATAAATAATATGTGTGTGTGTGTGTGTGTGTGTCGGTGTCAGTCAGTGAGTCAGTGTCTCTCTCTCTCTCTCTCTCTCTCTCTCTCTCACTCAGAGCTGCTGTGGAAGGAAACTTTTTTAAAAAGAACTTGCTTATTGAAAGAAAGATGTGTCTCAAGCTGCCGGGTCCTGTCCATTGTCCTGTCAATGGCAGGACTGCTTTCACCAGGAACCCGGTTTTGTGGGTCAGAGGTTCCAGGGGACCTGTTTTGTGCGGACTTCCCTGTGTCCGTCCCTCCCTGCCTGCCTTCCCCCCAGGACTTCCTTCTGAACACCTTTGTCGTTTCAGCGAGGGCCAAAAGCCTGCCTGTGAAAGGGAAGGATCAGCCGGTCAGCCCCCTGTTGGTCGCTGCTGCCAGTGCAGCAGGCGTGCGTGTGTATTCGGCCTCGTGTCCAGGTCCCTCAGGGACTTGAGGCATCTCTCCCCGGTGGTCTCGTGGTCAGGACCGGGCTTCGAATCCCGGTCGGGGGGGATGGCTTTCTGCTGCAGATTAATTGGCACCTCTGAAAGAAAGTCTCCCCTCCTGAGCGTAAAGCTCCACCCTCACCACCACCGCCACCTTTTCCACCCCTTGACAAACAGACAGACAGACAGACAGTCAGTCAGTCCAGTTCGGGAGCGCAGCTTTCATTTGGAAGCAGACCCTGCTTGTTTAAAGTCAACGACGCCAAGTTATTTTGCACTTTGAATTATATCGCTACGTGCGAGCGGCACTCAGCCTTGGAGAAGAAAAAAATACCACTGAGCTGAGAAAGGTCTTTTTAAAACGGTTTCCTTCCACAGCAGCTCTGAGTGTAAGAGAGAGAGAGAGAGAGAGAGAGAGATATCAGCTTTATTCTCAGTAATAAAACACACACACACACACACACACACAGACACTGGGAAAGAGCTGTTTTTCCTTTTGAATATCTCCCCACGGGGAGCTGCACCGTTCCCAGAAACACTGCAATACTGGGTCGATGCGTGGAGTGGACAGAGCAAGCCCCTAGTCCATCTCCCTGTTCCAAAAATTAATTAAAAATAATAATAAATAATATGTGTGTGTGTGTGTGTGTGTGTGTGTGTGTGTGTGTGTGTCGGTGTCAGTATCAGTCAGTCAGTCAGTGTCTCTCTCTCTCTCTCTCTCTCTCTCTCACTCAGAGCTGCTGTGGAAGGAAACTTTTTTAAAAAGAACTTGCTTATTGAAAGAAAGATGTGTCTCAAGCTGCCGGGCCCTGTCCATTCTCCTGTCAATGGCAGGACTGCTTTCACCAGGAACCCGGTTTTCTGGGTCAGAGGTTCCAGGGGACCTGTTTTGTGCGGACTTCCCTGTGTCCGTCCCTCCCTGCCTGCCTTCCCCCCAGGACTTCCTTCTGAACACCTTTGTCGTTTGAGCGAGGGCCAAAAGCCTGCCTGTGAAAGGGAAGGATCAGCCGGTCAGCCCCCTGCTGGTCGCTGCTGCCAGTGCAGCAGGCGTGCGTGTGTATTCGGCCTCGTGTCCAGGTCCCTCAGGGACTTGAGGCAGCTCTCCCCGGTGGTCTCGTGGTCAGGACCGGGCTTCGAATCCCGGTCGGGGGGGATGACTTTCTGCTGCAGATTAATTGGCACCTCTGAAAGAAAGTCTCCCCTCCTGTGCGTAATGCTCCACCCTCACCACCACCGCCGCCTTTTCCACCCCTTGACAAACAGACAGACAGACAGACAGACAGTCAGTCCAGTTCGGGAGCGCAGCTTTCATTTGGAAGCAGACCCTGCTTGTTTCAAGTCAACGACGCCAAGTTATTTTGCACTTTGAATTATATCGCTACGTGCGAGCGGCACTCAGCCTTGGAGAAGAAAAAAATACCACTGAGCTGAGAAAGTTCTTTTTAAAAAGGTTTCCTTCCACAGCAGCTCTGAGTGAGAGAGAGAGAGAGAGAGAGAGATATCAGCTTTATTCTCAGTAATAATACACACACACACACACACACACACACAGAGACACTGGGAAAGAGCTGTTTTTCCTTTTGAATATCTCCCCACGGGGAGCTGCACCGTTCCCAGAAACACTGCAATACTGGGTCGATGCGTGGAGTGGACGGAGCAAGCCCCTATTCCATCTCCCTGTTCTAAAAATCAATTAAAAATATTAATAAATAATATGTGTGTGTGTGTGTGTGTGTGTCGGTGTCAGTATCAGTCAGTCAGTCAGTGTCTCTCTCTCTCTCTCTCTCTCACTCAGAGCTGCTGTGGAAGGAAACTTTTTAAAAAAGAACTTGCTTATTGAAAGAAAGATGTGTCTCAAGCTGCCGGGCCCTGTCCATTGTCATGTTAATGGCAGGACTGCTTTCACCAGGAACCCGTTTTTCTGGGTCAGAGGTTCCAGGGGACCTGTTTTGTGCGGACTTCCCTGTGTCCGTCCCTCCCTGCCTGCCTTCCCCCCAGGACTTCCTTCTGAACACCTTTGTCGTTTAAAATAATAATAAATAATATGTGTGTGTGTGTGTCGGTGTCAGTATCAGTATCAGTCAGTCAGTGTCTCTCTCTCTCTCTCTCTCTCACACTCAGAGCTGCTGTGGAAGGAAACTTTTTTAAAAAGAACTTGCTTATTGAAAGAAAGATGTGCCTCAAGCTGCCGGGCCCTGTCCATTGTCATGTCAGTGGCAGGACTGCTTTCACCAGGAACCCTTCCCTGCCATTGCAGTGTTGATTTGGTCCTTATGCAAATTTAGGGGCGGAGCCAGCACACAAACGACCAATCACAGCAAAGTCCGCACTTTGCGAGCGCACGAGGTCGCGGCCAGCGTTCCAGTCCGCTCAGATCCAAATAAGCCCGAAAAGGAACACGCTCGATCTTAGCCAAAAGGCCGAGAAGCGATACCGCGCTCGATGCGAATTGATCTCGGGTCCTGTTTGCCCTCCCTCTTTGTTCTCTGGCTGCCGGTGTTGAAAGCAGTCTCGAAGCACTGCCGTTCTCTCCCACTCTGGCCACATTTTTTGCCACCGTTTCTAATTGCAACAGTGGATGAGTTTAAAGAAGTTGCCGTTTTTTCCTTTCTTGCCAGGATTGCTTGACAGATTGGTAAATTTGCCAGTAGGCCACCAATCAGATGGGGGAGGGTTGTGTCTCAACGGACCTCCGTCAGTCAGTCTCAGTCACTAACGAACTGCCGTGGAAGGAAACCTCTTTGAGTAAAACTAGTGACGTGACGTGTCTCACAATGAGCGAGCGAGTGAGATTGCAACGGCCAATTGAGAAAGAGGTGAGGTGCTGACAATCAGCAGCTCGTGTTGAAACATTCATTCCACGGCAGGCAAGACCAATCAAAAAAAATACTGCAGATGCTGGCTCGGCTCGGCTGGCTGGCTGGCTGGCTGGCTGGCTGGCTGGAAATGGGAAATAAAAACACAAGGCGTGTTAAAGGCTGGTTAAACTGTCGAAAGAAACAAGGCGTTAATGTTTCAGAAGCGCCTATTGAAAGACGTCTCTCAAGCTGCTCCCTGACTGGGCCCTGTCCATTGTCACGTTAATCCCAGGGCGGGGCGGGACTGCTTTGACCGGGAGACCTGTTTTCTGGGACGCAGGTGTGACATTCCAGGGAGGCACCTACTTTGTGCTGATTCGAAACGACCACGACAACGGCAACTTGCAGTTCTATATTACAACAACAACAACGCGCGTGTGGTAGTTGGGAGGGGCTGCGTTCGCGCTCTCCCCCCTGCATTGAAACTCAAAGTTCGATTTTCAATCCCATAGTCCACCAATCGGATGGGAGACGGTGTGTGTGTGTGTGTGTGTGTGTGTGTGTGTGTCAGTGTCAGTGTCAGTGTCAGTCAGTGTCTCTCTCTCTCTCTCTCTCTCTCTCACTCTTACTCAGAGCTGCTGTGGAAGGAAACCTTTTTAAAAAGAACTTGCATATTGAAAAAAAGATGTGTCTCAAGCTGCCGGGGCCCTGTCCATTGTCACGTTAATGGCAGGACGGGGCAGGACTGCTTTGACCAGGAGACCTGTTTTCTGGGACGCAGGTGTGAGATTCCAGGGGACCTGCTTTGTGCTGATTTCCCTGCCTCCCTCCCTCCCCCCCAGGACTTCCTTCTGAACACCTTTGTCGTTTAATCGAGGGCCAAAAGCCTGCCTGTGAAAGGGAAGGATCAGCCGGTCAGCCCCCTGCTGGTCGCTGCTGCCAGTGCAGCAGGCGTGCGTGTGTCCTCGGCCTCGTGTCCAGGTCCCTCAGGGACTTGAGGCAGCTCTCCCCGGTGGTCTCGTGGTCAGGACCGGGCTTCGAATCCCAGTCGGGGGGGGATGACTTTCTGCTGCAGATTAATTGGCATGAAGGAAAGTCTCCCCTCCTGAGCGTAAAGCTCCACCCTCACCACCACCACCGCCTTTTCCTCCCCTTGACAAACGGACAGACAGACAGTCAGACAGTCAGTCCAGTTCGGGAGCGCAGCTTTCATTAAGCAATGGCGTTTGTGACAACTCATCGTCTGACAGGTTGATGATTTCCCCACACGCCTCCTGCCGAATAAAAGGCTCACCCTCCCGGACACTACCCCCAGAATCACCCACCCCCCCCCCCCCGGGGTGAATATTAAGCCCGAGAACACCGACTGTAACCAACCGCAGTGAAAAGTTGAAGTGGCAACTCATTAACCAGATTTATTTTGGGCAACTCATTAACCAGATTTTTTGTTCATTTGGTTTATGAGTTGCCAAGTGTAAATCTGGTTAATGAGTTGCCA
>NW_027139408.1:137500-140000 GCF_035084215.1 Heptranchias perlo
AGTCCATCTCCCTGTTCCAAAAATTAATTAAAAATAATAATAAATAATATGTGTGTGTGTGTGTGTGTGTGTGTGTGTGTGTGTGTGTGTCGGTGTCAGTATCAGTCAGTCAGTCAGTGTCTCTCTCTCTCTCTCTCTCTCTCTCTCACTCAGAGCTGCTGTGGAAGGAAACTTTTTTAAAAAGAACTTGCTTATTGAAAGAAAGATGTGTCTCAAGCTGCCGGGCCCTGTCCATTCTCCTGTCAATGGCAGGACTGCTTTCACCAGGAACCCGGTTTTCTGGGTCAGAGGTTCCAGGGGACCTGTTTTGTGCGGACTTCCCTGTGTCCGTCCCTCCCTGCCTGCCTTCCCCCCAGGACTTCCTTCTGAACACCTTTGTCGTTTGAGCGAGGGCCAAAAGCCTGCCTGTGAAAGGGAAGGATCAGCCGGTCAGCCCCCTGCTGGTCGCTGCTGCCAGTGCAGCAGGCGTGCGTGTGTATTCGGCCTCGTGTCCAGGTCCCTCAGGGACTTGAGGCAGCTCTCCCCGGTGGTCTCGTGGTCAGGACCGGGCTTCGAATCCCGGTCGGGGGGGATGACTTTCTGCTGCAGATTAATTGGCACCTCTGAAAGAAAGTCTCCCCTCCTGTGCGTAATGCTCCACCCTCACCACCACCGCCGCCTTTTCCACCCCTTGACAAACAGACAGACAGACAGACAGACAGTCAGTCCAGTTCGGGAGCGCAGCTTTCATTTGGAAGCAGACCCTGCTTGTTTCAAGTCAACGACGCCAAGTTATTTTGCACTTTGAATTATATCGCTACGTGCGAGCGGCACTCAGCCTTGGAGAAGAAAAAAATACCACTGAGCTGAGAAAGTTCTTTTTAAAAAGGTTTCCTTCCACAGCAGCTCTGAGTGAGAGAGAGAGAGAGAGAGAGAGATATCAGCTTTATTCTCAGTAATAATACACACACACACACACACACACACACAGAGACACTGGGAAAGAGCTGTTTTTCCTTTTGAATATCTCCCCACGGGGAGCTGCACCGTTCCCAGAAACACTGCAATACTGGGTCGATGCGTGGAGTGGACGGAGCAAGCCCCTATTCCATCTCCCTGTTCTAAAAATCAATTAAAAATATTAATAAATAATATGTGTGTGTGTGTGTGTGTGTGTCGGTGTCAGTATCAGTCAGTCAGTCAGTGTCTCTCTCTCTCTCTCTCTCTCACTCAGAGCTGCTGTGGAAGGAAACTTTTTAAAAAAGAACTTGCTTATTGAAAGAAAGATGTGTCTCAAGCTGCCGGGCCCTGTCCATTGTCATGTTAATGGCAGGACTGCTTTCACCAGGAACCCGTTTTTCTGGGTCAGAGGTTCCAGGGGACCTGTTTTGTGCGGACTTCCCTGTGTCCGTCCCTCCCTGCCTGCCTTCCCCCCAGGACTTCCTTCTGAACACCTTTGTCGTTTAAAATAATAATAAATAATATGTGTGTGTGTGTGTCGGTGTCAGTATCAGTATCAGTCAGTCAGTGTCTCTCTCTCTCTCTCTCTCTCACACTCAGAGCTGCTGTGGAAGGAAACTTTTTTAAAAAGAACTTGCTTATTGAAAGAAAGATGTGCCTCAAGCTGCCGGGCCCTGTCCATTGTCATGTCAGTGGCAGGACTGCTTTCACCAGGAACCCTTCCCTGCCATTGCAGTGTTGATTTGGTCCTTATGCAAATTTAGGGGCGGAGCCAGCACACAAACGACCAATCACAGCAAAGTCCGCACTTTGCGAGCGCACGAGGTCGCGGCCAGCGTTCCAGTCCGCTCAGATCCAAATAAGCCCGAAAAGGAACACGCTCGATCTTAGCCAAAAGGCCGAGAAGCGATACCGCGCTCGATGCGAATTGATCTCGGGTCCTGTTTGCCCTCCCTCTTTGTTCTCTGGCTGCCGGTGTTGAAAGCAGTCTCGAAGCACTGCCGTTCTCTCCCACTCTGGCCACATTTTTTGCCACCGTTTCTAATTGCAACAGTGGATGAGTTTAAAGAAGTTGCCGTTTTTTCCTTTCTTGCCAGGATTGCTTGACAGATTGGTAAATTTGCCAGTAGGCCACCAATCAGATGGGGGAGGGTTGTGTCTCAACGGACCTCCGTCAGTCAGTCTCAGTCACTAACGAACTGCCGTGGAAGGAAACCTCTTTGAGTAAAACTAGTGACGTGACGTGTCTCACAATGAGCGAGCGAGTGAGATTGCAACGGCCAATTGAGAAAGAGGTGAGGTGCTGACAATCAGCAGCTCGTGTTGAAACATTCATTCCACGGCAGGCAAGACCAATCAAAAAAAATACTGCAGATGCTGGCTCGGCTCGGCTGGCTGGCTGGCTGGCTGGCTGGCTGGCTGGAAATGGGAAATAAAAACACAAGGCGTGTTAAAGGCTGGTTAAACTGTCGAAAGAAACAAGGCGTTAATGTTTCAGAAGCGCCTATTGAAAGACGTCTCTCAAGCTGCTCCCTGACTGGGCCCTGTCCATTGTCACGTT
>NW_027139408.1:147500-150000 GCF_035084215.1 Heptranchias perlo
GCTAGAGTCGGGCAAGGGGCACCGAAGGGTACCGGAAGGATCGCGTTCGCACGCCGGGAAGTCGACTAGCGGGCCGCTGAAAGCGAGCCGGGGGCCCCCGGTTTTTCTGTCCCACCTGGAGACTGATATCTCGGGAAGGCCGAGGCCGATTTCCTCCGGGTACGGCTGGTCGCGTGCGGCCGGACCAGGCGCAGCGGACGGTAGCGAGCGGTCGGAGGTGCGGCGCTGCCCGCCGGAGGTACAGCGAAAGTCTGCGAACCGCTTTCCGCCTCCTCTCACCGCACGGCTCTCCATTTCACCCACTGGCGGATTTTCACCCTCCGACTGCTCGCTACCGTCCGCTGCGCCTGGTCCGGGCCCTGTCCGTTGTCATGTTAATGGCAGAGCGGGGCAGGACTGCTTTCACCAGGAACCCGGTTTTCTGGGTCAGAGGTTCCAGGGGAACTGTTTTGTGCGGACTTCCCTGTGTCCGTCCCTCCATGCCTTCCCCCCAGGACTTCCTTCTGAACACCTTTGTCGTTTGAGCGAGGGCCAAAAGCCTGCCTGTGAAAGGGAAGGATCAGCCGGTCGGACCCCTGCTGGTCGCTGCTGCCAGTGCAGCAGGCGTGCGTGTGTCCTCGGCCTCGTGTCCAGGTCCCTCAGGGACTTGAGGCAGCTCTCCCCGGTGGTCTCGTGGTCAGGACCGGGCTTCGACTCCCGGTTGGGGGGGGATGACTTTCTGCTGCAGATTAATTGGCACCTCTGAAAGAAAGTCTCCCCTCCTGAGCGTAAAGCTCCACCCTCACCACCACCACCACCGCCTTTTCCTCCCCTTGACAAACAGACAGACAGACAGACAGACAGACAGACAGACAGTCAGTCCAGTTCGGGAGCGCAGCTTTCATTTGGAAGCAGACCCTGCTTGTTTCAAGTCAACGACGCCAAGTTATTTTGCACTTTGAATTATATCGCTACGTGCGAGCGGCACTCAGCCTTGGAGAAGAAAAAAATACCACTGAGCTGAGAAAGTTCTTTTTAAAAAGGTTTCCTTCCACAGCAGCTCTGAGTGTGAGAGAGAGAGAGAGAGAGAGAGAGATATCAGCTTTATTCTCAGTAATAATATACACACACACACACACACACACACACACACACACACACACAGAGACACTGGGAAAGAGCTGATTTTCCTTTTGAATATCTCCCCACGGGGAGCTGCACCGTTCCCAGAAACACTGCAATACTGGGTCGATGCGTGGAGTGGACGGAGCAAGCCCCTATTCCATCTCCCTGTTCTAAAATTCAATTAAAAATAAAAGTAAATAATATGTGTGTGTGTGTGTGTGTGTGTGTGTGTGTGTGTGTCGGTGTCAGTATCAGTCAGTGAGTCAGTGTCTCTCTCTCTCTCTCTCTCTCTCACTCAGAGCTGCTGTGGAAGGAAACTTTTTTAAAAAGAACTTGCATATTGAAAGAAAGATGTGTCTCAAGCTGCCGGGCCCTGTCCATTGTCCTGTCAATGGCAGGACTGCTTTCACCAGGAACCCGGTTTTCTGGGTCAGAGGTTCCAGGGGACCTGTTTTGTGCGGACTTCCCTGTGTCCGTCCCTCCCTGCCTGCCTTCCCCCCAGGACTTCCTTCTGAACACCTTTGTCGTTTCAGCGAGGGCCAAAAGCCTGCCTGTGAAAGGGAAGGATCAGCCGGTCAGCCCCCTGTTGGTCGCTGCTGCCAGTGCAGCAGGCGTGCGTGTGTCCTCGGCCTCGTGTCCAGGTCCCTCAGGGACTTGAGGCAACTCTCCCCGGTGGTCTTGTGGTCAGGACCGGGCTTCGAATCCCGGTCGGGGGGGATGACTTTCTGCTACAGATTAATTGGCACCTCTGAAAGAAAGTCTCCCCTCCTGAGCGTAAAGCTCCACCCTCACCACCACCGCCGCCTTTTCCTCCCCTTGACAGACAGACAGACAGACAGACAGTCAGTCCAGTTCGGGAGCGCAGCTTTCATTTGGAAGCAGACCCTGCTTGTTTAAAGTCAACGACGCCAAGTTATTTTGCACTTTGAATTATATCGCTACGTGCGAGCGGCACTCAGCCTTGGAGAAGAAAAAAATACCACTGAGCTGAGAAAGTTCTTTTTAAAACGGTTTCCTTCCACAGCAGCTCTGAGTGAGAGAGAGAGAGAGAGAGAGAGAGAGAGATAGATATCAGCTTTATTCTCAGTAATAACACACACACACACACACACACACACACAGAGACACTGGGAAAGAGCTGTTTTTCCTTTTGAATATCTCCCCACAGGGAGCTGCACCGTTCCCAGAAACACTGCAATACTGGGTCGATGCGTGGAGTGGACGGAGCAAGCCCCTATTCCATCTCCCTGTTCTAAAAATCAATTAAAAATAATAATAAATAATATGTGTGTGTGTGTGTGTGTGTGTGTCGGTGTCAGTATCAGTCAGTGAGTCAGTGTCTCTCTCTCTCTCTCTCTCTCACTCAGAGCTGCTGTGGAAGGAAACTTTTTTAAAA
>NW_027139408.1:162500-170000 GCF_035084215.1 Heptranchias perlo
CCTTGGAGAAGAAAAAAATACCACTGAGCTGAGAAAGTTCTTTTTAAAACGGTTTCCTTCCACAGCAGCTCTGAGTGTAAGAGAGAGAGAGAGAGAGAGAGAGAGAGAGATATCAGCTTTATTCTCAGTAATAAAACACACACACACACACACACACACACACACACACAGAGACACTGGGAAAGAGCTGTTTTTCCTTTTGAATATCTCCCCACAGGGAGCTGCACCGTTCCCAGAGACACTGCAATACTGGGTCGATGCGTGGAGTGGACGGAGCAAGCCCCTAGTCCATCTCCCTGTTCCAAAAATCAATTTAATATATGGTCCCCAGATAGGGGACGTATCAGATATTAAACTGATAAGAACAGATACTACACTTGATCTTAGCCAAAAGGCCGAGAAGCGATACCGCGCTCGATGCGAATTGATCTCGGGTCCTGTTTGCCCTCCCTCTTTGTTCTCTGGCTGCCGGTGTTGAAAGCAGTCTCGAAGCACTGCCGTTCTCTCCTACTCTGGCCACATTTTTTGCCACCATTTCTAATTGCAACAGTGGATGAGTTTAAAGAAGTTGCCGTTTTTTCCTTTCTTGCCAGGATTGCTTGACAGATTGGTAAATTTGCCAGTAGGCCACCAATCAGATGGGGGAGGGTTGTGTCTCAACGGACCTCCGTCAGTCAGTCTCAGTCACTAACGAACTGCCGTGGAAGGAAACCTCTTTGAGTAAAACTAGTGACGTGACGTGTCTCACAATGAGCGAGCGAGTGAGATTGCAACGGCCAATTGAGAAAGAGGTGAGGTGCTGACAATCAGCAGCTCGTGTTGAAACATTCATTCCACGGCAGGCAAGACCAATCAAAAAAAATACTGCAGATGCTGGCTCGGCTCGGCTGGCTGGCTGGCTGGCTGGCTGGCTGGCTGGCTGGAAATGGGAAATAAAAACACAAGGCGTGTTAAAGGCTGGTTAAACTGTCGGAAGAAACAAGGCGTTAATGTTTCAGAAGCGCCTATTGAAAGACGTCTCTCAAGCTGCTCCCTGACTGGGCCCTGTCCATTGTCACGTTAATCCCAGGGCGGGGCGGGACTGCTTTGACCGGGAGACCTGTTTTCTGGGACGCAGGTGTGACATTCCAGGGAGGCACCTACTTTGTGCTGATTCGAAACGACCACGACAACGGCAACTTGCAGTTCTATATTACAACAACAACAACGCGCGTGTGGTAGTTGGGAGGGGCTGCGTTCGCGCTCTCCCCCCTGCATTGAAACTCAAAGTTCGATTTTCAATCCCATAGTCCACCAATCGGATGGGAGACGGTGTGTGTGTGTGTGTGTGTGTGTGTGTCAGTGTCAGTGTCAGTGTCAGTGTCAGTCTCTCTCTCTCTCTCTCTCTCTCACTCTTACTCAGAGCTGCTGTGGAAGGAAACCTTTTTAAAAAGAACTTGCATATTGAAAAAAAGATGTGTCTCAAGCTGCCGGGCCCTGTCCATTGTCACGTTAATGGCAGGACGGGGCAGGACTGCTTTGACCAGGAGACCTGTTTTCTGGGACGCAGGTGTGAGATTCCAGGGGACCTGCTTTGTGCTGATTTCCCTGCCTCCCTCCCTCCTCCCCAGGACTTCCTTCTGAACACCTTTGTCGTTTGAGCGAGGGCCAAAAGCCTGCCTGTGAAAGGGAAGGATCAGCCGGTCAGCCCCCTGCTGGTCGCTGCTGCCAGTGCAGCAGGCGTGCGTGTGTCCTCGGCCTCGTGTCCAGGTCCCTCAGGGACTTGAGGCAGCTCTCCCCGGTGGTCTCGTGGTCAGGACCGGGCTTCGAATCCCAGTCGGGGGGGGATGACTTTCTGCTGCAGATTAATTGGCATGAAGGAAAGTCTCCCCTCCTGAGCGTAAAGCTCCACCCTCACCACCACCACCGCCTTTTCCTCCCCTTGACAAACGGACAGACAGACAGTCAGACAGTCAGTCCAGTTCGGGAGCGCAGCTTTCATTAAGCAATGGCGTTTGTGACAACTCATCGTCTGACAGGTTGATGATTTCCCCACACGCCTCCTGCCGAATAAAAGGCTCACCCTCCCGGACACTACCCCCAGAATCACCCACCCCCCGGGGTGAATATTAAGCCCGAGAACACCGACTGTAACCAACCGCAGTGAAAAGTTGAAGTGGCAACTCATTAACCAGATTTATTTTGGGCAACTCATTAACCAGATTTTTTGTTCATTTGGTTTATGAGTTGCCAAGTGTAAATCTGGTTAATGAGTTGCCACTTCAACTTTTCACTGCGGTTGGTTACAGTCGGTGTTCTCGGGCTTAATATTCACCCCAGGGGGGGTGTATAGCGGGCGATGGCCGGTGTGGAGTGCGTTTTTTGGGGGTTGATTTTCACTTTGCCTCGCTGGTGGAATTTGTGGGAGGCAGGCAAGGGGATTGGTGTGGGCTGGTGGGCGGCAAGGGAGATGCTTGCTTCGGGGTGTTATCCTCACTTTGGTCCGCTGGTGAGAGTAGGCAGCGGCAGGCCGGCAGGCAGGCAAGTGTGATGTAGTGTGGGGTGCAGTGCAGTGCAGTGCGGTGCTGCCCTGTTGTTTATGAAAGGTTGTAATGACACTGCTTTGCAGCTGACCATGTCCACTGATTTGTGACGCCCGTATGGAGGCTGATATCTCAGGAGGGCCGAGGCCGATTTCCTCCAGGGACGGCTCGTCGCGTGCGGCAGGACGAGGCGCAGCGGACGGTACCGAGCGCTCGGAGGTGCGGCGCTGCCCGCCGGAGGTACAGCGAAAGGCTGCAAACCGCTTTCCGCCTGCTAACTCGGCGGCCGTCAGACCGACCGACTCCGCTTTACCACCGGAGCTAGAGTCGGGCAAGGGGCACCGAAGGGTACCGGAAGGATCGCGTTCGCACGACGGGAAGTCGACTAGCGGGCCGCCGAAAGCGAGCCGGGGGCCCCCGGTTTTTCTGTCCCACCTGGAGACTGATATCTCAGGAAGGCCGAGGCCGATTTCCTCCGGGGACGGCTGGTCGCGTGCGGCAGGACGAGGCGCAGCGGACGGTACCGAGCGCTCGGAGGTGCGGCGCTGCCCGCCGGAGGTACAGCGAAAGTCTGCGAACCGCTTTCCGCCTCCTCTCACCGCACGGCTCTCCTTTTCACCCACTGGCGGATTTTCACCCTCCGACTGCTCGCTACCGTCCGCTGCGCCTGGTCCGGGCCCTGTCCATTGTCATGTTAATGGCAGGGCGGGGCAGGACTGCTTTCACCAGGAACCCGGTTTTCTGGGTCAGAGGTTCCAGGGGACCTGTTTTGTGCGGACTTCCCTGTGTCCGTCCCTCCATGCCTTCCCCCCAGGACTTCCTTCTGAACACCTTTGTCGTTTGAGCGAGGGCCAAAAGCCTGCCTGTGAAAGGGAAGGATCAGCCGGTCAGCCCCCTGTTGGTCGCTGCTGCCAGTGCAGCAGGCGTGCGTGTGTATTCGGCCTCGTGTCCAGGTCCCTCAGGGACTTGAGGCAACTCTCCCCGGTGGTCTCGTGGTCAGGACCGGGCTTCGAATCCCGGTTGGGGGGGGATGACTTTCTGCTGCAGATTAATTGGCACCTCTGAAAGAAAGTCTCCCCTCCTGAGCGTAAAGCTCCACCCTCACCACCACCACCACCGCCACCTTTTCCTCCCCTTGACAAACAGACAGACAGACAGACAGACAGACAGTCAGTCCAGTTCGGGAGCGCAGCTTTCATTTGGAAGCAGACCCTGCTTGTTTAAAGTCAACGACGCCAAGTTATTTTGCACTTTGAATTATATCGCTCCGTGCGAGCGGCACTCAGCCTTGGAGAAGAAAAAAATACCACTGAGCTGAGAAAGTTCTTTTTAAAAAGGTTTCCTTCCACAGCAGCTCTGAGTGAGAGAGAGAGAGAGATATCAGCTTTATTCTCAGTAATAATACACACACACACACACACACACACACACACACACACACACACAGAGACACTGGGAAAGAGCTGATTTTCCTTTTGAATATCTCCCCACGGGGAGCTGCACCGTTCCCAGAAACACTGCAATACTGGGTCGATGCGTGGAGTGGACGGAGCAAGCCCCTATTCCATCTCCCTGTTCTAAAAATCAATTAAAAATAATAATAAATAATATGTGTGTGTGTGTGTGTGTGTGTGTGTGTGTGTGTGTCGGTGTCAGTATCAGTCAGTGAGTCAGTGTCTCTCTCTCTCTCTCTCTCACTCAGAGCTGCTGTGGAAGGAAACTTTTTTAAAAAGAACTTGCATATTGAAAGAAAGATGTGTCTCAAGCTGCCGGGCCCTGTCCATTGTCATGTCAATGGCAGGACTGCTTTCACCAGGAACCCGTTTTTCTGGGTCAGAGGTTCCAGGGGACCTGTTTTGTGCGGACTTCCCTGTGTCCGTCCCTCCCTGCCTGCCTTCCCCCCAGGACTTCCTTCTGAACACCTTTGTCGTTTCAGCGAGGGCCAAAAGCCTGCCTGTGAAAGGGAAGGATCAGCCGGTCAGCCCCCTGTTGGTCGCTGCTGCCAGTGCAGCAGGCGTGCGTGTGTATTCGGCCTCGTGTCCAGGTCCCTCAGGGACTTGAGGCAACTCTCCCCGGTGGTCTCGTGGTCAGGACCGGGCTTCGAATCCCGGTCGGGGGGGATGGCTTTCTGCTGCAGATTAATTGGCACCTCTGAAAGAAAGTCTCCCCTCCTGAGCGTAAAGCTCCACCCTCACCACCACCGCCGCCTTTTCCACCCCTTGACAAACAGACAGACAGACAGACAGTCAGTCCAGTTCGGGAGCGCAGCTTTCATTTGGAAGCAGACCCTGCTTGTTTCAAGTCAACGACGCCAAGTTATTTTGCACTTTGAATTATATCGCTACGTGCGAGCGGCACTCAGCCTTGGAGAAGAAAAAAATACCACTGAGCTGAGAAAGTTCTTTTTAAAAAGGTTTCCTTCCACAGCAGCTCTGAGTGAGAGAGAGAGAGGGAGAGAGAGAGAGAGAGAGATATCAGCTTTATTCTCAGTAATAATACACACACACACACACACACACACACAGAGACACTGGGAAAGAGCTGATTTTCCTTTTGAATATCTCCCCACGGGGAGCTGCACCGTTCCCAGAAACACTGCAATACTGGGTCGATGCGTGGAGTGGACGGAGCAAGCCCCTATTCCATCTCCCTGTTCTAAAAATCAATTAAAAATAATAATAAATAATATGTGTGTGTGTGTGTGTGTGTGTGTGTGTGTGTGTGTCGGTGTCAGTATCAGTCAGTGAGTCAGTGTCTCTCTCTCTCTCTCTCTCACTCAGAGCTGCTGTGGAAGGAAACTTTTTTAAAAAGAACTTGCATATTGAAAGAAAGATGTGTCTCAAGCTGCCGGGCCCTGTCCATTGTCATGTCAATGGCAGGACTGCTTTCACCAGGAACCCGTTTTTCTGGGTCAGAGGTTCCAGGGGACCTGTTTTGTGCGGACTTCCCTGTGTCCGTCCCTCCCTGCCTGCCTTCCCCCCAGGACTTCCTTCTGAACACCTTTGTCGTTTCAGCGAGGGCCAAAAGCCTGCCTGTGAAAGGGAAGGATCAGCCGGTCAGCCCCCTGTTGGTCGCTGCTGCCAGTGCAGCAGGCGTGCGTGTGTATTCGGCCTCGTGTCCAGGTCCCTCAGGGACTTGAGGCAACTCTCCCCGGTGGTCTCGTGGTCAGGACCGGGCTTCGAATCCCGGTCGGGGGGGATGGCTTTCTGCTGCAGATTAATTGGCACCTCTGAAAGAAAGTCTCCCCTCCTGAGCGTAAAGCTCCACCCTCACCACCACCGCCGCCTTTTCCACCCCTTGACAAACAGACAGACAGACAGACAGTCAGTCCAGTTCGGGAGCGCAGCTTTCATTTGGAAGCAGACCCTGCTTGTTTCAAGTCAACGACGCCAAGTTATTTTGCACTTTGAATTATATCGCTACGTGCGAGCGGCACTCAGCCTTGGAGAAGAAAAAAATACCACTGAGCTGAGAAAGTTCTTTTTAAAAAGGTTTCCTTCCACAGCAGCTCTGAGTGAGAGAGAGAGAGGGAGAGAGAGAGAGAGAGAGATATCAGCTTTATTCTCAGTAATAATACACACACACACACACACACACACACAGAGACACTGGGAAAGAGCTGATTTTCCTTTTGAATATCTCCCCACGGGGAGCTGCACCGTTCCCAGAGACACTGCAATACTGGGTCGATGCGTGGAGTGGACGGAGCAAGCCCCTATTCCATCTCCCTGTTCTAAAAATCAATTAAAAATAATAATAAATAATATGTGTGTGTGTGTGTGTGTGTGTGTGTGTGTGTGTGTGTCGGTGTCAGTATCAGTCAGTGAGTCAGTGTCTCTCTCTCTCTCTCTCTCTCTCTCTCACTCAGAGCTGCTGTGGAAGGAAACTTTTTTAAAAAGGACTTGCATATTGAAAGAAAGATGTGTCTCAAGCTGCCGGGCCCTGTCCATTGTCATGTCAATGGCAGGACTGCTTTCACCAGGAACCCGTTTTTCTGGGTCAGAGGTTCCAGGGGACCTGTTTTGTGCGGACTTCCCTGTGTCCGTCCCTCCCTGCCTGCCTTCCCCCCAGGACTTCCTTCTGAACACCTTTGTCGTTTGAGCGAGGGCCAAAAGCCTGCCTGTGAAAGGGAAGGATCAGCCGGTCAGCCCCCTGTTGGTCGCTGCTGCCAGTGCAGCAGGCGTGCGTGTGTATTCGGCCTCGTGTCCAGGTCCCTCAGGGACTTGAGGCAACTCTCCCCGGTGGTCATGTGGTCAGGACCGGGCTTCGAATCCCGGTCGGGGGGGATGACTTTCTGCTGCAGATTAATTGGCACCTCTGAAAGAAAGTCTCCCCTCCTGAGCGTAAAGCTCCACCCTCACCACCACCGCCGCCTTTTCCACCCCTTGACAAACAGACAGACAGACAGACAGACAGTCAGTCCAGTTCGGGAGCGCAGCTTTCATTTGGAAGCAGACCCTGCTTGTTTCAAGTCAACGACGCCAAGTTATTTTGCACTTTGAATTATATCGCTACGTGCGAGCGGCACTCAGCCTTGGAGAAGAAAAAAATACCACTGAGCTGAGAAAGGTCTTTTTAAAACGGTTTCCTTCCACAGCAGCTCTGAGTGAGAGAGAGAGAGAGAGAGAGAGATATCAGCTTTATTCTCAGTAATAATACACACACACACACACACACACACTCAGAGACACTGGGAAAGAGCTGTTTTTCCTTTTGAATATCTCCCCACAGGGAGCTGCACCGTTCCCAGAAACACTGCAATACTGGGTCGATGCGTGGAGTGGACAGAGCAAGCCCCTTTTCCATCTCCCTGTTCTAAAAATCAATTTAAAATAATAATAAATAATATGTGTGTGTGTGTGTGTGTGTGTGTCGGTGTCAGTATCAGTCAGTCAGTCAGTGTCTCTCTCTCTCTCTCCCTCACACTCAGAGCTGCTGTGGAAGGAAACTTTTTTAAAAAGAACTTGCATATTGAAAG
>NW_027139408.1:175000-177500 GCF_035084215.1 Heptranchias perlo
ACCCTCACCACCACCACCGCCTTTTCCTCCCCTTGACAAACAGACAGACAGACAGACAGACAGTCAGTCCAGTTCGGGAGCGCAGCTTTCATTAAGCAATGGCGTTTGTGACAACTCATCGTCTGACAGGTTGATGATTTCCCCACACGCCTCCTGCCGAATAAAAGGCTCACCCTCCCGGACACTACCCCCAGAATCACCCACCCCCCCCCCCCCGGGGTGAATATTAAGCCCGAGAACACCGACTGTAACCAACCGCAGTGAAAAGTTGAAGTGGCAACTCATTAACCAGATTTATTTTGGGCAACTCATTAACCAGATTTTTTGTTCATTTGGTTTATGAGTTGCCAAGTGTAAATCTGGTTAATGAGTTGCCACTTCAACTTTTCACTGCGGTTGGTTACAGTCGGTGTTCTCGGGCTTAATATTCGCCCCAGGGGGGGTGTATAGCGGGCGATGGCCGGTGTGGAGTGCGTTTTTTGGGGGTTGATTTTCACTTTGCCTCGCTGGTGGAATTTGTGGGAGGCAGGCAAGGGGATTGGTGTGGGCTGGTGGGCGGCAAGGGAGATGCTTGCTTCGGGGTGTTATCCTCACTTTGGTCCGCTGGTGAGAGTAGGCAGCGGCAGGCCGGCAGGCAGGCAGGCAGGCAAGTGTGATGTAGTGTGGGGTGCAGTGCGGTGCAGTGCAGTGCGGTGCTGCCCTGTCGTTTATGAAAGGTTGTAATGACACTGCTTTGCAGCTGACCATGTCCACTGATTTGTGACGCCCGTATGGAGGCTGATATCTCAGGAGGGCCGAGGCCGATTTCCTCCGGGGACGGCTCGTCGCGTGCGGCAGGACGAGGCGCAGCGGACGGTACCGGGCGCTCGGAGGTGCGGCGCTGCCCGCCGGAGGTACAGCGAAAGGCTGCAAACCGCTTTCCGCCTGCTAACTCGGCGGCCGTCAGACCGACCGACTCCGCTTTACCACCGGAGCTAGAGTCGGGCAAGGGGCACCGAAGGGTACCGGAAGGATCGCGTTCGCACGCCGGGAAGTCGACTAGCGGGCCGCTGAAAGCGAGCCGGGGGCCCCCGGTTTTTCTGTCCCACCTGGAGACTGATATCTCGGGAAGGCCGAGGCCGATTTCCTCCGGGTACGGCTGGTCGCGTGCGGCCGGACCAGGCGCAGCGGACGGTAGCGAGCGGTCGGAGGTGCGGCGCTGCCCGCCGGAGGTACAGCGAAAGTCTGCGAACCGCTTTCCGCCTCCTCTCACCGCACGGCTCTCCATTTCACCCACTGGCGGATTTTCACCCTCCGACTGCTCGCTACCGTCCGCTGCGCCTGGTCCGGGCCCTGTCCGTTGTCATGTTAATGGCAGAGCGGGGCAGGACTGCTTTCACCAGGAACCCGGTTTTCTGGGTCAGAGGTTCCAGGGGAACTGTTTTGTGCGGACTTCCCTGTGTCCGTCCCTCCATGCCTTCCCCCCAGGACTTCCTTCTGAACACCTTTGTCGTTTGAGCGAGGGCCAAAAGCCTGCCTGTGAAAGGGAAGGATCAGCCGGTCGGACCCCTGCTGGTCGCTGCTGCCAGTGCAGCAGGCGTGCGTGTGTCCTCGGCCTCGTGTCCAGGTCCCTCAGGGACTTGAGGCAGCTCTCCCCGGTGGTCTCGTGGTCAGGACCGGGCTTCGACTCCCGGTTGGGGGGGGATGACTTTCTGCTGCAGATTAATTGGCACCTCTGAAAGAAAGTCTCCCCTCCTGAGCGTAAAGCTCCACCCTCACCACCACCACCACCGCCTTTTCCTCCCCTTGACAAACAGACAGACAGACAGACAGACAGACAGACAGACAGTCAGTCCAGTTCGGGAGCGCAGCTTTCATTTGGAAGCAGACCCTGCTTGTTTCAAGTCAACGACGCCAAGTTATTTTGCACTTTGAATTATATCGCTACGTGCGAGCGGCACTCAGCCTTGGAGAAGAAAAAAATACCACTGAGCTGAGAAAGTTCTTTTTAAAAAGGTTTCCTTCCACAGCAGCTCTGAGTGTGAGAGAGAGAGAGAGAGAGAGAGAGATATCAGCTTTATTCTCAGTAATAATATACACACACACACACACACACACACACACACACACACACACAGAGACACTGGGAAAGAGCTGATTTTCCTTTTGAATATCTCCCCACGGGGAGCTGCACCGTTCCCAGAAACACTGCAATACTGGGTCGATGCGTGGAGTGGACGGAGCAAGCCCCTATTCCATCTCCCTGTTCTAAAATTCAATTAAAAATAAAAGTAAATAATATGTGTGTGTGTGTGTGTGTGTGTGTGTGTGTGTGTGTCGGTGTCAGTATCAGTCAGTGAGTCAGTGTCTCTCTCTCTCTCTCTCTCTCTCACTCAGAGCTGCTGTGGAAGGAAACTTTTTTAAAAAGAACTTGCATATTGAAAGAAAGATGTGTCTCAAGCTGCCGGGCCCTGTCCATTGTCCTGTCAATGGCAGGACTGCTTTCACCAGGAACCCGGTT
>NW_027139408.1:192500-200000 GCF_035084215.1 Heptranchias perlo
AGACCTGTTTTCTGGGACGCAGGTGTGAGATTCCAGGGGACCTGCTTTGTGCTGATTTCCCTGCCTCCCTCCCTCCTCCCCAGGACTTCCTTCTGAACACCTTTGTCGTTTGAGCGAGGGCCAAAAGCCTGCCTGTGAAAGGGAAGGATCAGCCGGTCAGCCCCCTGCTGGTCGCTGCTGCCAGTGCAGCAGGCGTGCGTGTGTCCTCGGCCTCGTGTCCAGGTCCCTCAGGGACTTGAGGCAGCTCTCCCCGGTGGTCTCGTGGTCAGGACCGGGCTTCGAATCCCAGTCGGGGGGGGATGACTTTCTGCTGCAGATTAATTGGCATGAAGGAAAGTCTCCCCTCCTGAGCGTAAAGCTCCACCCTCACCACCACCACCGCCTTTTCCTCCCCTTGACAAACGGACAGACAGACAGTCAGACAGTCAGTCCAGTTCGGGAGCGCAGCTTTCATTAAGCAATGGCGTTTGTGACAACTCATCGTCTGACAGGTTGATGATTTCCCCACACGCCTCCTGCCGAATAAAAGGCTCACCCTCCCGGACACTACCCCCAGAATCACCCACCCCCCGGGGTGAATATTAAGCCCGAGAACACCGACTGTAACCAACCGCAGTGAAAAGTTGAAGTGGCAACTCATTAACCAGATTTATTTTGGGCAACTCATTAACCAGATTTTTTGTTCATTTGGTTTATGAGTTGCCAAGTGTAAATCTGGTTAATGAGTTGCCACTTCAACTTTTCACTGCGGTTGGTTACAGTCGGTGTTCTCGGGCTTAATATTCGCCCCAGGGGGGGTGTATAGCGGGCGATGGCCGGTGTGGAGTGCGTTTTTTGGGGGTTGATTTTCACTTTGCCTCGCTGGTGGAATTTGTGGGAGGCAGGCAAGGGGATTGGTGTGGGCTGGTGGGCGGCAAGGGAGATGCTTGCTTCGGGGTGTTATCCTCACTTTGGTCCGCTGGTGAGAGTAGGCAGCGGCAGGCCGGCAGGCAGGCAAGTGTGATGTAGTGTGGGGTGCAGTGCAGTGCAGTGCGGTGCTGCCCTGTTGTTTATGAAAGGTTGTAATGACACTGCTTTGCAGCTGACCATGTCCACTGATTTGTGACGCCCGTATGGAGGCTGATATCTCAGGAGGGCCGAGGCCGATTTCCTCCAGGGACGGCTCGTCGCGTGCGGCAGGACGAGGCGCAGCGGACGGTACCGAGCGCTCGGAGGTGCGGCGCTGCCCGCCGGAGGTACAGCGAAAGGCTGCAAACCGCTTTCCGCCTGCTAACTCGGCGGCCGTCAGACCGACCGACTCCGCTTTACCACCGGAGCTAGAGTCGGGCAAGGGGCACCGAAGGGTACCGGAAGGATCGCGTTCGCACGACGGGAAGTCGACTAGCGGGCCGCCGAAAGCGAGCCGGGGGCCCCCGGTTTTTCTGTCCCACCTGGAGACTGATATCTCAGGAAGGCCGAGGCCGATTTCCTCCGGGGACGGCTGGTCGCGTGCGGCAGGACGAGGCGCAGCGGACGGTACCGAGCGCTCGGAGGTGCGGCGCTGCCCGCCGGAGGTACAGCGAAAGTCTGCGAACCGCTTTCCGCCTCCTCTCACCGCACGGCTCTCCTTTTCACCCACTGGCGGATTTTCACCCTCCGACTGCTCGCTACCGTCCGCTGCGCCTGGTCCGGGCCCTGTCCATTGTCATGTTAATGGCAGGGCGGGGCAGGACTGCTTTCACCAGGAACCCGGTTTTCTGGGTCAGAGGTTCCAGGGGACCTGTTTTGTGCGGACTTCCCTGTGTCCGTCCCTCCATGCCTTCCCCCCAGGACTTCCTTCTGAACACCTTTGTCGTTTGAGCGAGGGCCAAAAGCCTGCCTGTGAAAGGGAAGGATCAGCCGGTCAGCCCCCTGTTGGTCGCTGCTGCCAGTGCAGCAGGCGTGCGTGTGTATTCGGCCTCGTGTCCAGGTCCCTCAGGGACTTGAGGCAACTCTCCCCGGTGGTCTCGTGGTCAGGACCGGGCTTCGAATCCCGGTTGGGGGGGGATGACTTTCTGCTGCAGATTAATTGGCACCTCTGAAAGAAAGTCTCCCCTCCTGAGCGTAAAGCTCCACCCTCACCACCACCACCACCGCCACCTTTTCCTCCCCTTGACAAACAGACAGACAGACAGACAGACAGACAGTCAGTCCAGTTCGGGAGCGCAGCTTTCATTTGGAAGCAGACCCTGCTTGTTTAAAGTCAACGACGCCAAGTTATTTTGCACTTTGAATTATATCGCTCCGTGCGAGCGGCACTCAGCCTTGGAGAAGAAAAAAATACCACTGAGCTGAGAAAGTTCTTTTTAAAAAGGTTTCCTTCCACAGCAGCTCTGAGTGAGAGAGAGAGAGAGATATCAGCTTTATTCTCAGTAATAATACACACACACACACACACACACACACACACACACACACACACAGAGACACTGGGAAAGAGCTGATTTTCCTTTTGAATATCTCCCCACGGGGAGCTGCACCGTTCCCAGAAACACTGCAATACTGGGTCGATGCGTGGAGTGGACGGAGCAAGCCCCTATTCCATCTCCCTGTTCTAAAAATCAATTAAAAATAATAATAAATAATATGTGTGTGTGTGTGTGTGTGTGTGTGTGTGTGTGTGTCGGTGTCAGTATCAGTCAGTGAGTCAGTGTCTCTCTCTCTCTCTCTCTCACTCAGAGCTGCTGTGGAAGGAAACTTTTTTAAAAAGAACTTGCATATTGAAAGAAAGATGTGTCTCAAGCTGCCGGGCCCTGTCCATTGTCATGTCAATGGCAGGACTGCTTTCACCAGGAACCCGTTTTTCTGGGTCAGAGGTTCCAGGGGACCTGTTTTGTGCGGACTTCCCTGTGTCCGTCCCTCCCTGCCTGCCTTCCCCCCAGGACTTCCTTCTGAACACCTTTGTCGTTTCAGCGAGGGCCAAAAGCCTGCCTGTGAAAGGGAAGGATCAGCCGGTCAGCCCCCTGTTGGTCGCTGCTGCCAGTGCAGCAGGCGTGCGTGTGTATTCGGCCTCGTGTCCAGGTCCCTCAGGGACTTGAGGCAACTCTCCCCGGTGGTCTCGTGGTCAGGACCGGGCTTCGAATCCCGGTCGGGGGGGATGGCTTTCTGCTGCAGATTAATTGGCACCTCTGAAAGAAAGTCTCCCCTCCTGAGCGTAAAGCTCCACCCTCACCACCACCGCCGCCTTTTCCACCCCTTGACAAACAGACAGACAGACAGACAGTCAGTCCAGTTCGGGAGCGCAGCTTTCATTTGGAAGCAGACCCTGCTTGTTTCAAGTCAACGACGCCAAGTTATTTTGCACTTTGAATTATATCGCTACGTGCGAGCGGCACTCAGCCTTGGAGAAGAAAAAAATACCACTGAGCTGAGAAAGTTCTTTTTAAAAAGGTTTCCTTCCACAGCAGCTCTGAGTGAGAGAGAGAGAGGGAGAGAGAGAGAGAGAGAGATATCAGCTTTATTCTCAGTAATAATACACACACACACACACACACACACACAGAGACACTGGGAAAGAGCTGATTTTCCTTTTGAATATCTCCCCACGGGGAGCTGCACCGTTCCCAGAAACACTGCAATACTGGGTCGATGCGTGGAGTGGACGGAGCAAGCCCCTATTCCATCTCCCTGTTCTAAAAATCAATTAAAAATAATAATAAATAATATGTGTGTGTGTGTGTGTGTGTGTGTGTGTGTGTGTGTCGGTGTCAGTATCAGTCAGTGAGTCAGTGTCTCTCTCTCTCTCTCTCTCACTCAGAGCTGCTGTGGAAGGAAACTTTTTTAAAAAGAACTTGCATATTGAAAGAAAGATGTGTCTCAAGCTGCCGGGCCCTGTCCATTGTCATGTCAATGGCAGGACTGCTTTCACCAGGAACCCGTTTTTCTGGGTCAGAGGTTCCAGGGGACCTGTTTTGTGCGGACTTCCCTGTGTCCGTCCCTCCCTGCCTGCCTTCCCCCCAGGACTTCCTTCTGAACACCTTTGTCGTTTCAGCGAGGGCCAAAAGCCTGCCTGTGAAAGGGAAGGATCAGCCGGTCAGCCCCCTGTTGGTCGCTGCTGCCAGTGCAGCAGGCGTGCGTGTGTATTCGGCCTCGTGTCCAGGTCCCTCAGGGACTTGAGGCAACTCTCCCCGGTGGTCTCGTGGTCAGGACCGGGCTTCGAATCCCGGTCGGGGGGGATGGCTTTCTGCTGCAGATTAATTGGCACCTCTGAAAGAAAGTCTCCCCTCCTGAGCGTAAAGCTCCACCCTCACCACCACCGCCGCCTTTTCCACCCCTTGACAAACAGACAGACAGACAGACAGTCAGTCCAGTTCGGGAGCGCAGCTTTCATTTGGAAGCAGACCCTGCTTGTTTCAAGTCAACGACGCCAAGTTATTTTGCACTTTGAATTATATCGCTACGTGCGAGCGGCACTCAGCCTTGGAGAAGAAAAAAATACCACTGAGCTGAGAAAGTTCTTTTTAAAAAGGTTTCCTTCCACAGCAGCTCTGAGTGAGAGAGAGAGAGGGAGAGAGAGAGAGAGAGAGATATCAGCTTTATTCTCAGTAATAATACACACACACACACACACACACACACAGAGACACTGGGAAAGAGCTGATTTTCCTTTTGAATATCTCCCCACGGGGAGCTGCACCGTTCCCAGAGACACTGCAATACTGGGTCGATGCGTGGAGTGGACGGAGCAAGCCCCTATTCCATCTCCCTGTTCTAAAAATCAATTAAAAATAATAATAAATAATATGTGTGTGTGTGTGTGTGTGTGTGTGTGTGTGTGTGTGTCGGTGTCAGTATCAGTCAGTGAGTCAGTGTCTCTCTCTCTCTCTCTCTCTCTCTCTCACTCAGAGCTGCTGTGGAAGGAAACTTTTTTAAAAAGGACTTGCATATTGAAAGAAAGATGTGTCTCAAGCTGCCGGGCCCTGTCCATTGTCATGTCAATGGCAGGACTGCTTTCACCAGGAACCCGTTTTTCTGGGTCAGAGGTTCCAGGGGACCTGTTTTGTGCGGACTTCCCTGTGTCCGTCCCTCCCTGCCTGCCTTCCCCCCAGGACTTCCTTCTGAACACCTTTGTCGTTTGAGCGAGGGCCAAAAGCCTGCCTGTGAAAGGGAAGGATCAGCCGGTCAGCCCCCTGTTGGTCGCTGCTGCCAGTGCAGCAGGCGTGCGTGTGTATTCGGCCTCGTGTCCAGGTCCCTCAGGGACTTGAGGCAACTCTCCCCGGTGGTCATGTGGTCAGGACCGGGCTTCGAATCCCGGTCGGGGGGGATGACTTTCTGCTGCAGATTAATTGGCACCTCTGAAAGAAAGTCTCCCCTCCTGAGCGTAAAGCTCCACCCTCACCACCACCGCCGCCTTTTCCACCCCTTGACAAACAGACAGACAGACAGACAGACAGTCAGTCCAGTTCGGGAGCGCAGCTTTCATTTGGAAGCAGACCCTGCTTGTTTCAAGTCAACGACGCCAAGTTATTTTGCACTTTGAATTATATCGCTACGTGCGAGCGGCACTCAGCCTTGGAGAAGAAAAAAATACCACTGAGCTGAGAAAGGTCTTTTTAAAACGGTTTCCTTCCACAGCAGCTCTGAGTGAGAGAGAGAGAGAGAGAGAGAGATATCAGCTTTATTCTCAGTAATAATACACACACACACACACACACACACTCAGAGACACTGGGAAAGAGCTGTTTTTCCTTTTGAATATCTCCCCACAGGGAGCTGCACCGTTCCCAGAAACACTGCAATACTGGGTCGATGCGTGGAGTGGACAGAGCAAGCCCCTTTTCCATCTCCCTGTTCTAAAAATCAATTTAAAATAATAATAAATAATATGTGTGTGTGTGTGTGTGTGTGTGTCGGTGTCAGTATCAGTCAGTCAGTCAGTGTCTCTCTCTCTCTCTCCCTCACACTCAGAGCTGCTGTGGAAGGAAACTTTTTTAAAAAGAACTTGCATATTGAAAGAAAGATGTGTCTCAAGCTGCCGGGCCCTGTCCATTGTCATGTCAATGGCAGGACTGCTTTCACCAGGAACCCGGTTTTGTGGGTCAGAGGTTCCAAAGGACCTGTTTTGTGCGGACTTCCCTGTGTCCGTCCCTCCCTGCCTGCCTTCCCCCCAGGACTTCCTTCTGAACAGCTTTGTCGTTTAAAATAATAATAAATAATATGTGTGTGTGTGTGTGTGTGTGTGTGTGTGTGTGTGTCGGTGTCAGTATCAGTCAGTGAGTCAGTGTCTCTCTCTCTCTCTCTCTCTCTCTCTCTCTCACTCAGAGCTGCTGTGGAAGGAAACTTTTTTAAAAAGGACTTGCATATTGAAAGAAAGATGTGTCTCAAGCTGCCGGGCCCTGTCCATTGTCATGTCAATGGCAGGACTGCTTTCACCAGGAACCCGGTTTTCTGGGTCAGAGGTTCCAGGGGACCTGTTTTGTGCGGACTTCCCTGTGTCCGTCCCTCCCTGCCTGCCTTCCCCCCAGGACTTCCTTCTGAACACCTTTGTCGTTTAAAATAATAATAAATAGTATGTGTGTGTGTGTGTGTCGGTGTCAGTATCAGTCAGTCAGTCAGTGTCTCTCTCTCTCTCTCTCTCTCTCTCTCACTCAGAGCTGCTGTGGAAGGAAACTTTTTTAAAAAGAACTTGCTTATTGAAAGAAAGATGTGTCTCAAGCTGCCGGGCCCTGTCCATTGTCCTGTCAATGGCAGGACTGCTTTCACCAGGAACCCGTTTTTCTGGGTCAGAGGTTCCAGGGGACCTGTTTTGTGCGGACTTCCCTGTGTCCGTCCCTCCCTGCCTGCCTTCCCCCCAGGACTTCCTTCTGAACACCTTTGTCGTTTCAGCGAGGGCCAAAAGCCTGCCTGTGAAAGGGAAGGATCAGCCGGTCAGCCCCCTGCTGGTCGCTGCTGCCAGTGCAGCAGGCGTGCGTGTGTCCTCGGCCTCGTGTCCAGGTCCCTCAGGGACTTGAGGCAGCTCTCCCCGGTGGTCTCGTGGTCAGGACCGGGCTTCGAATCCCGGTCGGGGGGGATGACTTTCTGCTACAGATTAATTGGCACCTCTGAAAGAAAGTCTCCCCTCCTGAGCGTATAGCTCCACCCTCACCACCACCGCCGCCTTTTCCTCCCCTTGACAAGCAGACAGACAGACAGACAGACAGTCCAGTTCGGGAGCGCAGCTTTCATTTGGAAGCAGACCCTGCTTGTTTAAAGTCAACGACGCCAAGTTATTTTGCACTTTGAATTATATCGCTACGTGCGAGCGGCACTCAGCCTTGGAGAAGAAAAAAATACCACTGAGCTGAGAAAGTTCTTTTTAAAACGGTTTCCTTCCACAGCAGCTCTGAGTGAGAGAGAGAGAGAGAGAGAGAGATATCAGCTTTATTCTCAGTAATAAAACACACACACACACACACACACACACAGAGACACTGGGAAAGAGCTGTTTTTCCTTTTGAATATCTCCCCACGGGGAGCTGCACCGTTCCCAGAAACACTGCAATA
>NW_027139408.1:202500-210000 GCF_035084215.1 Heptranchias perlo
CCTGTCCGTTGTCATGTTAATCGCTGGTTAAACTGTCGGAAGAAACAAGGCGTTAATGTTTCAGAAGCGCCTATTGAAAGGTGTCTCTCAAGCTGCTCCCTGACTGGGCCCTGTCCGTTGTCATGTTAATCCCAGGGCGGGGCGGGACTGCTTTGACCGGGAGACCTGTTTTCTGGGACGCAGGTGTGACATTCCAGGGAGGCACCTACTTTGTGCTGATTCGAAACGACCACGACAACGGCAACTTGCAGTTCTATATTACAACAACAACAACGCGCGTGTGGTAGTTGGGAGGGGCTGCGTTCGCGCTCTCCCCCCTGCATTGAAACTCAAAGTTCGATTTTCAATCCCATAGTCCACCAATCGGATGGGAGACGGTGTGTGTGTGTGTGTGTGTGTGTGTGTGTGTGTGTGTGTGTCAGTGTCAGTGTCAGTGTCAGTGTCAGTCTCTCTCTCTCTCTCTCTCTCTCTCACTCTTACTCAGAGCTGCTGTGGAAGGAAACCTTTTTAAAAAGAACTTGCATATTGAAAAAAAGATGTGTCTCAAGCTGCCGGGCCCTGTCCATTGTCACGTTAATGGCAGGACGGGGCAGGACTGCTTTGACCAGGAGACCTGTTTTCTGGGACGCAGGTGTGAGATTCCAGGGGACCTGCTTTGTGCTGATTTCCCTGCCTCCCTCCCTCCCCCCCAGGACTTCCTTCTGAACACCTTTGTCGTTTGAGCGAGGGCCAAAAGCCTGCCTGTGAAAGGGAAGGATCAGCCGGTCAGCCCCCTGCTGGTCGCTGCTGCCAGTGCAGCAGGCGTGCGTGTGTCCTCGGCCTCGTGTCCAGGTCCCTCAGGGACTTGAGGCAGCTCTCCCCGGTGGTCTCGTGGTCAGGACCGGGCTTCGAATCCCGGTCGGGGGGGGATGACTTTCTGCTGCAGATTAATTGGCATGAAGGAAAGTCTCCCCTCCTGAGCGTAAAGCTCCACCCTCACCACCACCACCGCCTTTTCCTCCCCTTGACAAACGGACAGACAGACAGTCAGACAGTCAGTCCAGTTCGGGAGCGCAGCTTTCATTAAGCAATGGCATTTGTGACAACTCATCGTCTGACAGGTTGATGATTTCCCCACACGCCTCCTGCCGAATAAAAGGCTCACCCTCCCGGACACTACCCCCAGAATCACCCACCCCGCCCCCCCGGGGTGAATATTAAGCCCGAGAACACCGACTGTAACCAACCGCAGTGAAAAGTTGAAGTGGCAACTCATTAACCAGATTTATTTTGGGCAACTCATTAACCAGATTTTTTGTTCATTTGGTTTATGAGTTGCCAAGTGTAAATCTGGTTAATGAGTTGCCACTTCAACTTTTCACTGCGGTTGGTTACAGTCGGTGTTCTCGGGCTTAATATTCGCCCCGGGGGGGGGGGGGGGGGGGTGTATAGCGGGCGATGGCCGGTGTGGAGTGCGTTTTTTGGGGGTTGATTTTCACTTTGCCTCGCTGGTGGAATTTGTGGGAGGCAGGCAAGGGGAATGGTGTGGGCTGGTGGGCGGCAAGGGAGATGCTTGCTTCGGGGTGTTATCCTCACTTTGGTCCGCTGGTGAGAGTAGGCAGCGGCAGGCCGGCAGGCAGGCAGGCAGGCAAGTGTGATGTAGTGTGGGGTGCAGTGCAGTGCGGTGCGGTGCTGCCCTGTCGTTTATGAAAGGTTGTAATGACACTGCTTTGCAGCTGACCATGTCCACTGATTTGTGACGCCCGTATGGAGGCTGATATCTCAGGAGGGCCGAGGCCGATTTCCTCCGGGGACGGCTCGTCGCGTGCGGCAGGACGAGGCGCAGCGGACGGTACCGAGCGCTCGGAGGTGCGGCGCTGCCCGCCGGAGGTACAGCGAAAGGCTGCAAACCGCTTTCCGCCTGCTAACTCGGCGGCCGTCAGACCGACCGACTCCGCTTTACCACCGGAGCTAGAGTCGGGCAAGGGGCACCGAAGGGTACCGGAAGGATCGCGTTCGCACGACGGGAAGTCGACTAGCGGGCCGCCGAAAGCGAGCCGGGGGCCCCCGGTTTTTCTGTCCCACCTGGAGACTGATATCTCAGGAAGGCCGAGGCCGATTTCCTCCGGGGACGGCTGGTCGCGTGCGGCAGGACGAGGCGCAGCGGACGGTACCGAGCGCTCGGAGGTGCGGCGCTGCCCGCCGGAGGTACAGCGAAAGTCTGCGAACCGCTTTCCGCCTCCTCTCACCGCACGGCTCTCCTTTTCACCCACTGGCGGATTTTCACCCTCCGACTGCTCGCTACCGTCCGCTGCGCCTGGTCCGGGCCCTGTCCATTGTCATGTTAATGGCAGGGCGGGGCAGGACTGCTTTCACCAGGAACCCGGTTTTCTGGGTCAGAGGTTCCAGGGGACCTGTTTTGTGCGGACTTCCCTGTGTCCGTCCCTCCATGCCTTCCCCCCAGGACTTCCTTCTGAACACCTTTGTCGTTTGAGCGAGGGCCAAAAGCCTGCCTGTGAAAGGGAAGGATCAGCCGGTCAGCCCCCTGTTGGTCGCTGCTGCCAGTGCAGCAGGCGTGCGTGTGTATTCGGCCTCGTGTCCAGGTCCCTCAGGGACTTGAGGCAACTCTCCCCGGTGGTCTCGTGGTCAGGACCGGGCTTCGAATCCCGGTTGGGGGGGGATGACTTTCTGCTGCAGATTAATTGGCACCTCTGAAAGAAAGTCTCCCCTCCTGAGCGTAAAGCTCCACCCTCACCACCACCACCACCGCCACCTTTTCCTCCCCTTGACAAACAGACAGACAGACAGACAGACAGACAGTCAGTCCAGTTCGGGAGCGCAGCTTTCATTTGGAAGCAGACCCTGCTTGTTTAAAGTCAACGACGCCAAGTTATTTTGCACTTTGAATTATATCGCTCCGTGCGAGCGGCACTCAGCCTTGGAGAAGAAAAAAATACCACTGAGCTGAGAAAGTTCTTTTTAAAAAGGTTTCCTTCCACAGCAGCTCTGAGTGAGAGAGAGAGAGAGATATCAGCTTTATTCTCAGTAATAATACACACACACACACACACACACACACACACACACACACACACAGAGACACTGGGAAAGAGCTGATTTTCCTTTTGAATATCTCCCCACGGGGAGCTGCACCGTTCCCAGAAACACTGCAATACTGGGTCGATGCGTGGAGTGGACGGAGCAAGCCCCTATTCCATCTCCCTGTTCTAAAAATCAATTAAAAATAATAATAAATAATATGTGTGTGTGTGTGTGTGTGTGTGTGTGTGTGTGTGTCGGTGTCAGTATCAGTCAGTGAGTCAGTGTCTCTCTCTCTCTCTCTCTCACTCAGAGCTGCTGTGGAAGGAAACTTTTTTAAAAAGAACTTGCATATTGAAAGAAAGATGTGTCTCAAGCTGCCGGGCCCTGTCCATTGTCATGTCAATGGCAGGACTGCTTTCACCAGGAACCCGTTTTTCTGGGTCAGAGGTTCCAGGGGACCTGTTTTGTGCGGACTTCCCTGTGTCCGTCCCTCCCTGCCTGCCTTCCCCCCAGGACTTCCTTCTGAACACCTTTGTCGTTTCAGCGAGGGCCAAAAGCCTGCCTGTGAAAGGGAAGGATCAGCCGGTCAGCCCCCTGTTGGTCGCTGCTGCCAGTGCAGCAGGCGTGCGTGTGTATTCGGCCTCGTGTCCAGGTCCCTCAGGGACTTGAGGCAACTCTCCCCGGTGGTCTCGTGGTCAGGACCGGGCTTCGAATCCCGGTCGGGGGGGATGGCTTTCTGCTGCAGATTAATTGGCACCTCTGAAAGAAAGTCTCCCCTCCTGAGCGTAAAGCTCCACCCTCACCACCACCGCCGCCTTTTCCACCCCTTGACAAACAGACAGACAGACAGACAGTCAGTCCAGTTCGGGAGCGCAGCTTTCATTTGGAAGCAGACCCTGCTTGTTTCAAGTCAACGACGCCAAGTTATTTTGCACTTTGAATTATATCGCTACGTGCGAGCGGCACTCAGCCTTGGAGAAGAAAAAAATACCACTGAGCTGAGAAAGTTCTTTTTAAAAAGGTTTCCTTCCACAGCAGCTCTGAGTGAGAGAGAGAGAGGGAGAGAGAGAGAGAGAGAGATATCAGCTTTATTCTCAGTAATAATACACACACACACACACACACACACACAGAGACACTGGGAAAGAGCTGATTTTCCTTTTGAATATCTCCCCACGGGGAGCTGCACCGTTCCCAGAAACACTGCAATACTGGGTCGATGCGTGGAGTGGACGGAGCAAGCCCCTATTCCATCTCCCTGTTCTAAAAATCAATTAAAAATAATAATAAATAATATGTGTGTGTGTGTGTGTGTGTGTGTGTGTGTGTGTGTCGGTGTCAGTATCAGTCAGTGAGTCAGTGTCTCTCTCTCTCTCTCTCTCACTCAGAGCTGCTGTGGAAGGAAACTTTTTTAAAAAGAACTTGCATATTGAAAGAAAGATGTGTCTCAAGCTGCCGGGCCCTGTCCATTGTCATGTCAATGGCAGGACTGCTTTCACCAGGAACCCGTTTTTCTGGGTCAGAGGTTCCAGGGGACCTGTTTTGTGCGGACTTCCCTGTGTCCGTCCCTCCCTGCCTGCCTTCCCCCCAGGACTTCCTTCTGAACACCTTTGTCGTTTCAGCGAGGGCCAAAAGCCTGCCTGTGAAAGGGAAGGATCAGCCGGTCAGCCCCCTGTTGGTCGCTGCTGCCAGTGCAGCAGGCGTGCGTGTGTATTCGGCCTCGTGTCCAGGTCCCTCAGGGACTTGAGGCAACTCTCCCCGGTGGTCTCGTGGTCAGGACCGGGCTTCGAATCCCGGTCGGGGGGGATGGCTTTCTGCTGCAGATTAATTGGCACCTCTGAAAGAAAGTCTCCCCTCCTGAGCGTAAAGCTCCACCCTCACCACCACCGCCGCCTTTTCCACCCCTTGACAAACAGACAGACAGACAGACAGTCAGTCCAGTTCGGGAGCGCAGCTTTCATTTGGAAGCAGACCCTGCTTGTTTCAAGTCAACGACGCCAAGTTATTTTGCACTTTGAATTATATCGCTACGTGCGAGCGGCACTCAGCCTTGGAGAAGAAAAAAATACCACTGAGCTGAGAAAGTTCTTTTTAAAAAGGTTTCCTTCCACAGCAGCTCTGAGTGAGAGAGAGAGAGGGAGAGAGAGAGAGAGAGAGATATCAGCTTTATTCTCAGTAATAATACACACACACACACACACACACACACAGAGACACTGGGAAAGAGCTGATTTTCCTTTTGAATATCTCCCCACGGGGAGCTGCACCGTTCCCAGAGACACTGCAATACTGGGTCGATGCGTGGAGTGGACGGAGCAAGCCCCTATTCCATCTCCCTGTTCTAAAAATCAATTAAAAATAATAATAAATAATATGTGTGTGTGTGTGTGTGTGTGTGTGTGTGTGTGTGTGTCGGTGTCAGTATCAGTCAGTGAGTCAGTGTCTCTCTCTCTCTCTCTCTCTCTCTCTCACTCAGAGCTGCTGTGGAAGGAAACTTTTTTAAAAAGGACTTGCATATTGAAAGAAAGATGTGTCTCAAGCTGCCGGGCCCTGTCCATTGTCATGTCAATGGCAGGACTGCTTTCACCAGGAACCCGTTTTTCTGGGTCAGAGGTTCCAGGGGACCTGTTTTGTGCGGACTTCCCTGTGTCCGTCCCTCCCTGCCTGCCTTCCCCCCAGGACTTCCTTCTGAACACCTTTGTCGTTTGAGCGAGGGCCAAAAGCCTGCCTGTGAAAGGGAAGGATCAGCCGGTCAGCCCCCTGTTGGTCGCTGCTGCCAGTGCAGCAGGCGTGCGTGTGTATTCGGCCTCGTGTCCAGGTCCCTCAGGGACTTGAGGCAACTCTCCCCGGTGGTCATGTGGTCAGGACCGGGCTTCGAATCCCGGTCGGGGGGGATGACTTTCTGCTGCAGATTAATTGGCACCTCTGAAAGAAAGTCTCCCCTCCTGAGCGTAAAGCTCCACCCTCACCACCACCGCCGCCTTTTCCACCCCTTGACAAACAGACAGACAGACAGACAGACAGTCAGTCCAGTTCGGGAGCGCAGCTTTCATTTGGAAGCAGACCCTGCTTGTTTCAAGTCAACGACGCCAAGTTATTTTGCACTTTGAATTATATCGCTACGTGCGAGCGGCACTCAGCCTTGGAGAAGAAAAAAATACCACTGAGCTGAGAAAGGTCTTTTTAAAACGGTTTCCTTCCACAGCAGCTCTGAGTGAGAGAGAGAGAGAGAGAGAGAGATATCAGCTTTATTCTCAGTAATAATACACACACACACACACACACACACTCAGAGACACTGGGAAAGAGCTGTTTTTCCTTTTGAATATCTCCCCACAGGGAGCTGCACCGTTCCCAGAAACACTGCAATACTGGGTCGATGCGTGGAGTGGACAGAGCAAGCCCCTTTTCCATCTCCCTGTTCTAAAAATCAATTTAAAATAATAATAAATAATATGTGTGTGTGTGTGTGTGTGTGTGTCGGTGTCAGTATCAGTCAGTCAGTCAGTGTCTCTCTCTCTCTCTCCCTCACACTCAGAGCTGCTGTGGAAGGAAACTTTTTTAAAAAGAACTTGCATATTGAAAGAAAGATGTGTCTCAAGCTGCCGGGCCCTGTCCATTGTCATGTCAATGGCAGGACTGCTTTCACCAGGAACCCGGTTTTGTGGGTCAGAGGATCCAAAGGACCTGTTTTGTGCGGACTTCCCTGTGTCCGTCCCTCCCTGCCTGCCTTCCCCCCAGGACTTCCTTCTGAACAGCTTTGTCGTTTAAAATAATAATAAATAATATGTGTGTGTGTGTGTGTGTGTGTGTGTGTGTGTGTGTCGGTGTCAGTATCAGTCAGTGAGTCAGTGTCTCTCTCTCTCTCTCTCTCTCTCTCTCTCTCACTCAGAGCTGCTGTGGAAGGAAACTTTTTTAAAAAGGACTTGCATATTGAAAGAAAGATGTGTCTCAAGCTGCCGGGCCCTGTCCATTGTCATGTCAATGGCAGGACTGCTTTCACCAGGAACCCGGTTTTCTGGGTCAGAGGTTCCAGGGGACCTGTTTTGTGCGGACTTCCCTGTGTCCGTCCCTCCCTGCCTGCCTTCCCCCCAGGACTTCCTTCTGAACACCTTTGTCGTTTAAAATAATAATAAATAGTATGTGTGTGTGTGTGTGTCGGTGTCAGTATCAGTCAGTCAGTCAGTGTCTCTCTCTCTCTCTCTCTCTCTCTCTCACTCAGAGCTGCTGTGGAAGGAAACTTTTTTAAAAAGAACTTGCTTATTGAAAGAAAGATGTGTCTCAAGCTGCCGGGCCCTGTCCATTGTCCTGTCAATGGCAGGACTGCTTTCACCAGGAACCCGTTTTTCTGGGTCAGAGGTTCCAGGGGACCTGTTTTGTGCGGACTTCCCTGTGTCCGTCCCTCCCTGCCTGCCTTCCCCCCAGGACTTCCTTCTGAACACCTTTGTCGTTTCAGCGAGGGCCAAAAGCCTGCCTGTG
>NW_027139408.1:215000-220000 GCF_035084215.1 Heptranchias perlo
AGGTACAGCGAAAGGCTGCAAACCGCTTTCCGCCTGCTAACTCGGCGGCCGTCAGACCGACCGACTCCGCTTTACCACCGGAGCTAGAGTCGGGCAAGGGGCACCGAAGGGTACCGGAAGGATCGCGTTCGCACGACGGGAAGTCGACTAGCGGGCCGCCGAAAGCGAGCCGGGGGCCCCCGGTTTTTCTGTCCCACCTGGAGACTGATATCTCAGGAAGGCCGAGGCCGATTTCCTCCGGGGACGGCTCGTCGCGTGCGGCAGGACGAGGCGCAGCGGACGGTACCGAGCGCTCGGAGGTGCGGCGCTGCCCGCCGGAGGTACAGCGAAAGTCTGCGAACCGCTTTCCGCCTCCTCTCACCGCACGGCTCTCCTTTTCACCCACTGGCGGATTTTCACCCTCCGACTGCTCGCTACCGTCCGCTGCGCCTGGTCCGGGCCCTGTCCATTGTCATGTTAATGGCAGGGCGGGGCAGGACTGCTTTCACCAGGAACCCGGTTTTCTGGGTCAGAGGTTCCAGGGGACCTGTTTTGTGCGGACTTCCCTGTGTCCGTCCCTCCATGCCTTCCCCCCAGGACTTCCTTCTGAACACCTTTGTCGTTTGAGCGAGGGCCAAAAGCCTGCCTGTGAAAGGGAAGGATCAGCCGGTCAGCCCCCTGTTGGTCGCTGCTGCCAGTGCAGCAGGCGTGCGTGTGTATTCGGCCTCGTGTCCAGGTCCCTCAGGGACTTGAGGCAACTCTCCCCGGTGGTCTCGTGGTCAGGACCGGGCTTCGAATCCCGGTTGGGGGGGGATGACTTTCTGCTGCAGATTAATTGGCACCTCTGAAAGAAAGTCTCCCCTCCTGAGCGTAAAGCTCCACCCTCACCACCACCACCACCGCCACCTTTTCCTCCCCTTGACAAACAGACAGACAGACAGACAGACAGACAGTCAGTCCAGTTCGGGAGCGCAGCTTTCATTTGGAAGCAGACCCTGCTTGTTTAAAGTCAACGACGCCAAGTTATTTTGCACTTTGAATTATATCGCTCCGTGCGAGCGGCACTCAGCCTTGGAGAAGAAAAAAATACCACTGAGCTGAGAAAGTTCTTTTTAAAAAGGTTTCCTTCCACAGCAGCTCTGAGTGAGAGAGAGAGAGAGATATCAGCTTTATTCTCAGTAATAATACACACACACACACACACACACACACACACACACACACACACAGAGACACTGGGAAAGAGCTGATTTTCCTTTTGAATATCTCCCCACGGGGAGCTGCACCGTTCCCAGAAACACTGCAATACTGGGTCGATGCGTGGAGTGGACGGAGCAAGCCCCTATTCCATCTCCCTGTTCTAAAAATCAATTAAAAATAATAATAAATAATATGTGTGTGTGTGTGTGTGTGTGTGTGTGTGTGTGTGTCGGTGTCAGTATCAGTCAGTGAGTCAGTGTCTCTCTCTCTCTCTCTCTCACTCAGAGCTGCTGTGGAAGGAAACTTTTTTAAAAAGAACTTGCATATTGAAAGAAAGATGTGTCTCAAGCTGCCGGGCCCTGTCCATTGTCATGTCAATGGCAGGACTGCTTTCACCAGGAACCCGTTTTTCTGGGTCAGAGGTTCCAGGGGACCTGTTTTGTGCGGACTTCCCTGTGTCCGTCCCTCCCTGCCTGCCTTCCCCCCAGGACTTCCTTCTGAACACCTTTGTCGTTTCAGCGAGGGCCAAAAGCCTGCCTGTGAAAGGGAAGGATCAGCCGGTCAGCCCCCTGTTGGTCGCTGCTGCCAGTGCAGCAGGCGTGCGTGTGTATTCGGCCTCGTGTCCAGGTCCCTCAGGGACTTGAGGCAACTCTCCCCGGTGGTCTCGTGGTCAGGACCGGGCTTCGAATCCCGGTCGGGGGGGATGGCTTTCTGCTGCAGATTAATTGGCACCTCTGAAAGAAAGTCTCCCCTCCTGAGCGTAAAGCTCCACCCTCACCACCACCGCCGCCTTTTCCACCCCTTGACAAACAGACAGACAGACAGACAGTCAGTCCAGTTCGGGAGCGCAGCTTTCATTTGGAAGCAGACCCTGCTTGTTTCAAGTCAACGACGCCAAGTTATTTTGCACTTTGAATTATATCGCTACGTGCGAGCGGCACTCAGCCTTGGAGAAGAAAAAAATACCACTGAGCTGAGAAAGTTCTTTTTAAAAAGGTTTCCTTCCACAGCAGCTCTGAGTGAGAGAGAGAGAGGGAGAGAGAGAGAGAGAGAGATATCAGCTTTATTCTCAGTAATAATACACACACACACACACACACACACACAGAGACACTGGGAAAGAGCTGATTTTCCTTTTGAATATCTCCCCACGGGGAGCTGCACCGTTCCCAGAAACACTGCAATACTGGGTCGATGCGTGGAGTGGACGGAGCAAGCCCCTATTCCATCTCCCTGTTCTAAAAATCAATTAAAAATAATAATAAATAATATGTGTGTGTGTGTGTGTGTGTGTGTGTGTGTGTGTGTCGGTGTCAGTATCAGTCAGTGAGTCAGTGTCTCTCTCTCTCTCTCTCTCACTCAGAGCTGCTGTGGAAGGAAACTTTTTTAAAAAGAACTTGCATATTGAAAGAAAGATGTGTCTCAAGCTGCCGGGCCCTGTCCATTGTCATGTCAATGGCAGGACTGCTTTCACCAGGAACCCGTTTTTCTGGGTCAGAGGTTCCAGGGGACCTGTTTTGTGCGGACTTCCCTGTGTCCGTCCCTCCCTGCCTGCCTTCCCCCCAGGACTTCCTTCTGAACACCTTTGTCGTTTCAGCGAGGGCCAAAAGCCTGCCTGTGAAAGGGAAGGATCAGCCGGTCAGCCCCCTGTTGGTCGCTGCTGCCAGTGCAGCAGGCGTGCGTGTGTATTCGGCCTCGTGTCCAGGTCCCTCAGGGACTTGAGGCAACTCTCCCCGGTGGTCTCGTGGTCAGGACCGGGCTTCGAATCCCGGTCGGGGGGGATGGCTTTCTGCTGCAGATTAATTGGCACCTCTGAAAGAAAGTCTCCCCTCCTGAGCGTAAAGCTCCACCCTCACCACCACCGCCGCCTTTTCCACCCCTTGACAAACAGACAGACAGACAGACAGTCAGTCCAGTTCGGGAGCGCAGCTTTCATTTGGAAGCAGACCCTGCTTGTTTCAAGTCAACGACGCCAAGTTATTTTGCACTTTGAATTATATCGCTACGTGCGAGCGGCACTCAGCCTTGGAGAAGAAAAAAATACCACTGAGCTGAGAAAGTTCTTTTTAAAAAGGTTTCCTTCCACAGCAGCTCTGAGTGAGAGAGAGAGAGGGAGAGAGAGAGAGAGAGAGATATCAGCTTTATTCTCAGTAATAATACACACACACACACACACACACACACAGAGACACTGGGAAAGAGCTGATTTTCCTTTTGAATATCTCCCCACGGGGAGCTGCACCGTTCCCAGAGACACTGCAATACTGGGTCGATGCGTGGAGTGGACGGAGCAAGCCCCTATTCCATCTCCCTGTTCTAAAAATCAATTAAAAATAATAATAAATAATATGTGTGTGTGTGTGTGTGTGTGTGTGTGTGTGTGTGTGTCGGTGTCAGTATCAGTCAGTGAGTCAGTGTCTCTCTCTCTCTCTCTCTCTCTCTCTCACTCAGAGCTGCTGTGGAAGGAAACTTTTTTAAAAAGGACTTGCATATTGAAAGAAAGATGTGTCTCAAGCTGCCGGGCCCTGTCCATTGTCATGTCAATGGCAGGACTGCTTTCACCAGGAACCCGTTTTTCTGGGTCAGAGGTTCCAGGGGACCTGTTTTGTGCGGACTTCCCTGTGTCCGTCCCTCCCTGCCTGCCTTCCCCCCAGGACTTCCTTCTGAACACCTTTGTCGTTTGAGCGAGGGCCAAAAGCCTGCCTGTGAAAGGGAAGGATCAGCCGGTCAGCCCCCTGTTGGTCGCTGCTGCCAGTGCAGCAGGCGTGCGTGTGTATTCGGCCTCGTGTCCAGGTCCCTCAGGGACTTGAGGCAACTCTCCCCGGTGGTCATGTGGTCAGGACCGGGCTTCGAATCCCGGTCGGGGGGGATGACTTTCTGCTGCAGATTAATTGGCACCTCTGAAAGAAAGTCTCCCCTCCTGAGCGTAAAGCTCCACCCTCACCACCACCGCCGCCTTTTCCACCCCTTGACAAACAGACAGACAGACAGACAGACAGTCAGTCCAGTTCGGGAGCGCAGCTTTCATTTGGAAGCAGACCCTGCTTGTTTCAAGTCAACGACGCCAAGTTATTTTGCACTTTGAATTATATCGCTACGTGCGAGCGGCACTCAGCCTTGGAGAAGAAAAAAATACCACTGAGCTGAGAAAGGTCTTTTTAAAACGGTTTCCTTCCACAGCAGCTCTGAGTGAGAGAGAGAGAGAGAGAGAGAGATATCAGCTTTATTCTCAGTAATAATACACACACACACACACACACACACTCAGAGACACTGGGAAAGAGCTGTTTTTCCTTTTGAATATCTCCCCACAGGGAGCTGCACCGTTCCCAGAAACACTGCAATACTGGGTCGATGCGTGGAGTGGACAGAGCAAGCCCCTTTTCCATCTCCCTGTTCTAAAAATCAATTTAAAATAATAATAAATAATATGTGTGTGTGTGTGTGTGTGTGTGTCGGTGTCAGTATCAGTCAGTCAGTCAGTGTCTCTCTCTCTCTCTCCCTCACACTCAGAGCTGCTGTGGAAGGAAACTTTTTTAAAAAGAACTTGCATATTGAAAGAAAGATGTGTCTCAAGCTGCCGGGCCCTGTCCATTGTCATGTCAATGGCAGGACTGCTTTCACCAGGAACCCGGTTTTGTGGGTCAGAGGTTCCAAAGGACCTGTTTTGTGCGGACTTCCCTGTGTCCGTCCCTCCCTGCCTGCCTTCCCCCCAGGACTTCCTTCTGAACAGCTTTGTCGTTTAAAATAATAATAAATAATATGTGTGTGTGTGTGTGTGTGTGTGTGTGTGTGTGTGTCGGTGTCAGTATCAGTCAGTG
>NW_027139408.1:225000-230000 GCF_035084215.1 Heptranchias perlo
AAAAGTTGAAGTGGCAACTCAAGATTTATTTTGGGCAACTCATTAACCAGATTTTTTGTTCATTTGGTTTATGAGTTGCCAAGTGTAAATCTGGTTAATGAGTTGCCACTTCAACTTTTCACTGCGGTTGGTTACAGTCGGTGTTCTCGGGCTTAATATTCGCCCCGGGGGGGGGGGGGGGGGGGTGTATAGCGGGCGATGGCCGGTGTGGAGTGCGTTTTTTGGGGGTTGATTTTCACTTTGCCTCGCTGGTGGAATTTGTGGGAGGCAGGCAAGGGGAATGGTGTGGGCTGGTGGGCGGCAAGGGAGATGCTTGCTTCGGGGTGTTATCCTCACTTTGGTCCGCTGGTGAGAGTAGGCAGCGGCAGGCCGGCAGGCAGGCAGGCAGGCAAGTGTGATGTAGTGTGGGGTGCAGTGCAGTGCGGTGCGGTGCTGCCCTGTCGTTTATGAAAGGTTGTAATGACACTGCTTTGCAGCTGACCATGTCCACTGATTTGTGACGCCCGTATGGAGGCTGATATCTCAGGAGGGCCGAGGCCGATTTCCTCCGGGGACGGCTCGTCGCGTGCGGCAGGACGAGGCGCAGCGGACGGTACCGAGCGCTCGGAGGTGCGGCGCTGCCCGCCGGAGGTACAGCGAAAGTCTGCGAACCGCTTTCCGCCTCCTCTCACCGCACGGCTCTCCTTTTCACCCACTGGCGGATTTTCACCCTCCGACTGCTCGCTACCGTCCGCTGCGCCTGGTCCGGGCCCTGTCCATTGTCATGTTAATGGCAGGGCGGGGCAGGACTGCTTTCACCAGGAACCCGGTTTTCTGGGTCAGAGGTTCCAGGGGACCTGTTTTGTGCGGACTTCCCTGTGTCCGTCCCTCCATGCCTTCCCCCCAGGACTTCCTTCTGAACACCTTTGTCGTTTGAGCGAGGGCCAAAAGCCTGCCTGTGAAAGGGAAGGATCAGCCGGTCAGCCCCCTGTTGGTCGCTGCTGCCAGTGCAGCAGGCGTGCGTGTGTATTCGGCCTCGTGTCCAGGTCCCTCAGGGACTTGAGGCAACTCTCCCCGGTGGTCTCGTGGTCAGGACCGGGCTTCGAATCCCGGTTGGGGGGGGATGACTTTCTGCTGCAGATTAATTGGCACCTCTGAAAGAAAGTCTCCCCTCCTGAGCGTAAAGCTCCACCCTCACCACCACCACCACCGCCACCTTTTCCTCCCCTTGACAAACAGACAGACAGACAGACAGACAGACAGTCAGTCCAGTTCGGGAGCGCAGCTTTCATTTGGAAGCAGACCCTGCTTGTTTAAAGTCAACGACGCCAAGTTATTTTGCACTTTGAATTATATCGCTCCGTGCGAGCGGCACTCAGCCTTGGAGAAGAAAAAAATACCACTGAGCTGAGAAAGTTCTTTTTAAAAAGGTTTCCTTCCACAGCAGCTCTGAGTGAGAGAGAGAGAGAGATATCAGCTTTATTCTCAGTAATAATACACACACACACACACACACACACACACACACACACACACACAGAGACACTGGGAAAGAGCTGATTTTCCTTTTGAATATCTCCCCACGGGGAGCTGCACCGTTCCCAGAAACACTGCAATACTGGGTCGATGCGTGGAGTGGACGGAGCAAGCCCCTATTCCATCTCCCTGTTCTAAAAATCAATTAAAAATAATAATAAATAATATGTGTGTGTGTGTGTGTGTGTGTGTGTGTGTGTGTGTCGGTGTCAGTATCAGTCAGTGAGTCAGTGTCTCTCTCTCTCTCTCTCTCACTCAGAGCTGCTGTGGAAGGAAACTTTTTTAAAAAGAACTTGCATATTGAAAGAAAGATGTGTCTCAAGCTGCCGGGCCCTGTCCATTGTCATGTCAATGGCAGGACTGCTTTCACCAGGAACCCGTTTTTCTGGGTCAGAGGTTCCAGGGGACCTGTTTTGTGCGGACTTCCCTGTGTCCGTCCCTCCCTGCCTGCCTTCCCCCCAGGACTTCCTTCTGAACACCTTTGTCGTTTCAGCGAGGGCCAAAAGCCTGCCTGTGAAAGGGAAGGATCAGCCGGTCAGCCCCCTGTTGGTCGCTGCTGCCAGTGCAGCAGGCGTGCGTGTGTATTCGGCCTCGTGTCCAGGTCCCTCAGGGACTTGAGGCAACTCTCCCCGGTGGTCTCGTGGTCAGGACCGGGCTTCGAATCCCGGTCGGGGGGGATGGCTTTCTGCTGCAGATTAATTGGCACCTCTGAAAGAAAGTCTCCCCTCCTGAGCGTAAAGCTCCACCCTCACCACCACCGCCGCCTTTTCCACCCCTTGACAAACAGACAGACAGACAGACAGTCAGTCCAGTTCGGGAGCGCAGCTTTCATTTGGAAGCAGACCCTGCTTGTTTCAAGTCAACGACGCCAAGTTATTTTGCACTTTGAATTATATCGCTACGTGCGAGCGGCACTCAGCCTTGGAGAAGAAAAAAATACCACTGAGCTGAGAAAGTTCTTTTTAAAAAGGTTTCCTTCCACAGCAGCTCTGAGTGAGAGAGAGAGAGGGAGAGAGAGAGAGAGAGAGATATCAGCTTTATTCTCAGTAATAATACACACACACACACACACACACACACAGAGACACTGGGAAAGAGCTGATTTTCCTTTTGAATATCTCCCCACGGGGAGCTGCACCGTTCCCAGAAACACTGCAATACTGGGTCGATGCGTGGAGTGGACGGAGCAAGCCCCTATTCCATCTCCCTGTTCTAAAAATCAATTAAAAATAATAATAAATAATATGTGTGTGTGTGTGTGTGTGTGTGTGTGTGTGTGTGTCGGTGTCAGTATCAGTCAGTGAGTCAGTGTCTCTCTCTCTCTCTCTCTCACTCAGAGCTGCTGTGGAAGGAAACTTTTTTAAAAAGAACTTGCATATTGAAAGAAAGATGTGTCTCAAGCTGCCGGGCCCTGTCCATTGTCATGTCAATGGCAGGACTGCTTTCACCAGGAACCCGTTTTTCTGGGTCAGAGGTTCCAGGGGACCTGTTTTGTGCGGACTTCCCTGTGTCCGTCCCTCCCTGCCTGCCTTCCCCCCAGGACTTCCTTCTGAACACCTTTGTCGTTTCAGCGAGGGCCAAAAGCCTGCCTGTGAAAGGGAAGGATCAGCCGGTCAGCCCCCTGTTGGTCGCTGCTGCCAGTGCAGCAGGCGTGCGTGTGTATTCGGCCTCGTGTCCAGGTCCCTCAGGGACTTGAGGCAACTCTCCCCGGTGGTCTCGTGGTCAGGACCGGGCTTCGAATCCCGGTCGGGGGGGATGGCTTTCTGCTGCAGATTAATTGGCACCTCTGAAAGAAAGTCTCCCCTCCTGAGCGTAAAGCTCCACCCTCACCACCACCGCCGCCTTTTCCACCCCTTGACAAACAGACAGACAGACAGACAGTCAGTCCAGTTCGGGAGCGCAGCTTTCATTTGGAAGCAGACCCTGCTTGTTTCAAGTCAACGACGCCAAGTTATTTTGCACTTTGAATTATATCGCTACGTGCGAGCGGCACTCAGCCTTGGAGAAGAAAAAAATACCACTGAGCTGAGAAAGTTCTTTTTAAAAAGGTTTCCTTCCACAGCAGCTCTGAGTGAGAGAGAGAGAGGGAGAGAGAGAGAGAGAGAGATATCAGCTTTATTCTCAGTAATAATACACACACACACACACACACACACACAGAGACACTGGGAAAGAGCTGATTTTCCTTTTGAATATCTCCCCACGGGGAGCTGCACCGTTCCCAGAGACACTGCAATACTGGGTCGATGCGTGGAGTGGACGGAGCAAGCCCCTATTCCATCTCCCTGTTCTAAAAATCAATTAAAAATAATAATAAATAATATGTGTGTGTGTGTGTGTGTGTGTGTGTGTGTGTGTGTGTCGGTGTCAGTATCAGTCAGTGAGTCAGTGTCTCTCTCTCTCTCTCTCTCTCTCTCTCACTCAGAGCTGCTGTGGAAGGAAACTTTTTTAAAAAGGACTTGCATATTGAAAGAAAGATGTGTCTCAAGCTGCCGGGCCCTGTCCATTGTCATGTCAATGGCAGGACTGCTTTCACCAGGAACCCGTTTTTCTGGGTCAGAGGTTCCAGGGGACCTGTTTTGTGCGGACTTCCCTGTGTCCGTCCCTCCCTGCCTGCCTTCCCCCCAGGACTTCCTTCTGAACACCTTTGTCGTTTGAGCGAGGGCCAAAAGCCTGCCTGTGAAAGGGAAGGATCAGCCGGTCAGCCCCCTGTTGGTCGCTGCTGCCAGTGCAGCAGGCGTGCGTGTGTATTCGGCCTCGTGTCCAGGTCCCTCAGGGACTTGAGGCAACTCTCCCCGGTGGTCATGTGGTCAGGACCGGGCTTCGAATCCCGGTCGGGGGGGATGACTTTCTGCTGCAGATTAATTGGCACCTCTGAAAGAAAGTCTCCCCTCCTGAGCGTAAAGCTCCACCCTCACCACCACCGCCGCCTTTTCCACCCCTTGACAAACAGACAGACAGACAGACAGACAGTCAGTCCAGTTCGGGAGCGCAGCTTTCATTTGGAAGCAGACCCTGCTTGTTTCAAGTCAACGACGCCAAGTTATTTTGCACTTTGAATTATATCGCTACGTGCGAGCGGCACTCAGCCTTGGAGAAGAAAAAAATACCACTGAGCTGAGAAAGGTCTTTTTAAAACGGTTTCCTTCCACAGCAGCTCTGAGTGAGAGAGAGAGAGAGAGAGAGAGATATCAGCTTTATTCTCAGTAATAATACACACACACACACACACACACACTCAGAGACACTGGGAAAGAGCTGTTTTTCCTTTTGAATATCTCCCCACAGGGAGCTGCACCGTTCCCAGAAACACTGCAATACTGGGTCGATGCGTGGAGTGGACAGAGCAAGCCCCTTTTCCATCTCCCTGTTCTAAAAATCAATTTAAAATAATAATAAATAATATGTGTGTGTGTGTGTGTGTGTGTGTCGGTGTCAGTATCAGTCAGTCAGTCAGTGTCTCTCTCTCTCTCTCCCTCACACTC